>NC_133131.1:85502664-85805694 GCF_048418815.1 Hemitrygon akajei | reverse complement strand
GAAAAGAAGGGAATGGCTCTGTCACCACCCACCCCAACACCATCCCATGCACCTGAACCCACAATCACCATTGCAAACACAAGATCAGTCTTCCAGAGAGTGGACCCACAGAAAGCTACTGGCCAGGGTGGTGTCTCTGGCTGTGACCTTAGATGCTGTGCAGATCAGCAAGACATGTTCAACCTCGCCCTGTTACAATCTGTAGTTCCCACCTCCTTTAAGAAGAGCACTATCATCCTGGTCCCTAAGGAAAAGAAGATAATGTTCTTTAATGACCATCACCCAATAGCTCAGACATCCACCACCATGAAGTGGTCGTGGCATGCATTAGCTCCAGCCTTCCAGACAACCTCAGTGTACTGCAATTAACCTAAGCCCAAAACAGGTCTTCTGCATATGCCATTTCATTGCCCTACTCACAATCTCTGGAGCATCTGGACAGCAAAGACACCAACATCAGACTATTGCTTTCTGACCACAGTTCCGGCTTTAATACTATAATTCCAAGCAAACAATTCATCAAACCCTGGACCCTGGGGGTCAACACCTCTTTCTGCAACTGGATCCTCAATTTCCGCACCAACAGACTAAATCAGTACAAATAGGCAGTAACGCCTCTACAGTTATTATTCTAAACACTAGTGCTCCATAATGTTGTGTTTTCAGCTCCCCTACTCTACTCCCTGTACACTAATTATTACATGACCAGATTCTGCTCAATCTCCATCTACAAATTTGTTGATTATACCACTGTAGTGGGCCATATCTCAAATTACAATGAGTTGGAATACAGATAGGAGATAGAGAGCTTATTATCATGATGTCATGAAAACAATTAATGTCAGCAAAACAAAAGAGCTGGTCATTAACTTCAGAAAGGGAGATAGTACACACGCTCCAGCCTGAGGTTGAGAGCTTCAGGTTCCAAGGAGTGAACATTACCAATAACCTGTCCTGGTCTAACCATATAGATGTTACGGGCAAGAAAACTCACCAATACCAATTCCCCAAGAGGCTAAAGAAATTTGGCACGTTCACATAGACCTTTACCGAATTTTATCAATGAATGATAGAAAGCATCCTACCTGCATGCATAACAGGTTGGTTTGGCAACTGCTCTGCACATGATTGCAAGAAACTACAGTGCTTGGGGTACAGCTCAGGACATCATGGAAAGCTGCCTCCCCTCCATGGATGGTTTATACTTCTTGCTGCCTCCTTAAAGAAGTCAGCCTAATCAAAGAGGAACTCAGCAGATCAGGCAGCATCTACGGTGGGGAATCAACAGTCGACATTTTGGGCCAAAGTCCCTCATCAGACAATCTTCGCCTGAAAATGCGATAATTTGGTCCTCTCCATGGATGCTGACTGATCTGACATTGTTCAGGATCTCAAGCATCTCTTGTGTTTGTGAGCATAATCAAAGATTCCACCCACCTGATCATTTCCCTGCACTGCACTTTCTCTGTAGTCATTGTACTTCATTCTGTATTATCACTGTTTTACCTTGTTCTACCTCAATGCACTATCCAATGATTTGATCTGTATGAATAGTATCCTACACAAATTTTTCACTGCATCTCAGTACACGCAACGATAATAAAGAAGCCATTTTAATTTTATGCCTCTAAAGAGGTCATTGTTTTCTTGCAATATTGAACACTTAACAGTTCTGCTTTCAACCTACAGTTAGAGAATTCATTGTTTCAGTCAGTCAGTTCTCCTGTCAATAGGATTACAGTACGGTCAAACTCATTGATAAACACGATCCATACTTACACTTGTTAGTGGCTCATCTCTGGAATAAAACAATTTTATATGCATAAATCATAAACATAATATAAAAGTCACCAGTTGGAGAACCACTTGTTGCCTGAATTAGCCAGCTCTAATGGTACACAAGGTTTTCAATCAGGTCAATGTGCTGTCCAGAGAGGAGGACTGCTATCTTATAGCAGCACTACAAGATAATTTAGTTGTGTCCTTTATTTCCTTTTTTTTTCAAGTTCAGCTAGTTTTTTTTTGTATAGATATTGGCTGATTGTGGTTTAACACATATCAGGAACTTCCAAAGTGAAAACTGGCAGCCTATCCTACTGAGGGAAGCACACACAAACTTCTGGAAGAACTCAGCAAGTCAGGCAGCATCTATGAAGGGGAACATACATAACTTACATTTAGTGTTTAGAGCTGAGACCCTTTCCTTCAGTGTTTTGTGTGTGTTGCTTAAGATATCCAGCATCTGCAGAATCTCTTGCGTTTATGATGTTCCAGTTTGGGAACTGTCACATCAGTGACAATTGTTTCAAAGTGTTTGCATACTGGAGAACAATCAAGAATAAAACTCAGTTTAAATATTTCTTTAAAGTATGTGCCCCTTGCTACTTCAAACAAATATTGTGTTTCCCTATTGGTTTGGTGCACATAGTTTTCAACACAAGTACAGAGATCGAAATTAAGATAATGTTTAGATCCAAAATTCAAACTGAAGCATAAAGAAATTGACTATTATGCAAGATACATCCTTAATGCATCCCATGGGGCTTCTCAAAACTACCTTCAGAATTCTTGCCTTCTTGTTTCATCCTGTTGATGTTAAATAATGCATTATTTCTCAATATAAACTGTTACCAAAGTAAATACAAACAACAAGACCCACAGGATGTTGAATAATAGACGCTCAGGGCTGAAACTGCCAGACATGCCTGCAGCCCCAGTTTAATTTGAAGACAAGTATGTGCATGAGTGATGTAGTCACTCAAGCAAAGAATATCCCAAGAATCAATTAAGGGACCTCCATTTTGAGCTTACAATTCACTTCCTGACCATCCATTATTTTTTCAAATGTTTTGAATAGTGCTACTTTGACCTTTGTGCAGTCAGTAGGACGCAGGTTGCAAAGTTCTTTTCCTTGATGCAAAAAAGGTCAGAAATCCAGGTCAAATCTGTCAATATTTGTGTCAAATTGTCAAAGCTTATCAGCAACATCACTGAAGAGTTTTACATTTTGCTTCCACGTGCATTCTTTGTTTCCAGACACTGAGATTTCTAGTCATACGTTTCTGTAAGACGTTCCGTGAATTTTGAATGAGAGAAACTAATCTTCGATATCAATCATGCCCCCGCCCCCCAACACGCTCAATAATTTTAGTATTCATTAATCCTTCTTTGATTTTTTTTAACACTAGGTCTGCACTTGAGCTTAGTCCTTTGTATTTTAAATGATAATGCTTGTAAGCACTCAGGGTGGAACATATTTTACCCACTTTTGGACACCTAGTCATTCCAACAAAAGGAAAATGATACCTTATTATGCAGGTGATTCATCGCAGTTCCAACTCTTAGCAAATGTAGGCAGAACATTTTATTGTTCTCAATCCAAAATGGGGTTAATATCTATTACATGCAGCTTTCAAAAGGAATCACTTAACATTTTTAGAAACATGTGGCTTACATTTAATACTCACTGAATGGGATTTACCCAGTAGGCCCTGCAGCTTAACGGGAAGATCAACTCCAACAATACAAAACTGATTAGAGAGGGAAAATAGTAGTTTTGCACCAAACAATGAACAGATTTATCCTTAACAATTTAAATAAGAAAATGTAAATGACTAGAAGGAAAATTTATTTGCCATTACATAGCTTCAGCATTTAAATGTATTTTAAATTAAAAGGATTTTGAATAGATTCTCTATATTGCTGGCTATAAGCGGAATTTCAACCACCATGCATCTGTAAGCACAAAGCAATATAATATGGAACTCCAAACTTCTGAAGACAATTGCCAAGATTTTTTTCATTGCATCTTTCATTTGATGCCAGGATGACTGCTGATTTTCTGGGAAACATATGGAGGCAAAAGGGAAAATGCTCAAGAAATTTCTCAGAGATCCTGCCTAACCATACTCAGAAATCACGATGCTGTTTATTTGGAAAATGTGAAATAAATTTACTTTTCAAATTATTGTTTAAAATATCTACGAAGCTTTCTAAAAGGTGATTTTAAATTCTGAACAGGTGGGACACCTTCTGTTCTGCTACCGACCATCAGTAGATCAAGTGTCACTAATGAAAAGACAAACACGAGAGACTTTGAAGACGCTGAAATCCAGAGCAACGCACAAAATGCATCTATGGAAATGAATAAACAGTTAACGATTCGGGCTGAGACCCTTCGTCAGGACTATGCCTCTACCACCACACCTGACAGCATGTTCAACACACCCACCACCCTCTATGTAAAGAATTTACCTCTAACATCCCCCTTATAATTCCATCCAAACGCATCAAGATTATATTTCCTCCCCCCACCAATATTAGCCATTTCCACCCTGGGAAAATGTCTCTGGCTATCTACTTGATCTAAGTAGATCTACTTGTACACCTCTATCAAGTTACCTCTTATCTTCCTTTGCTCCAAAGACAAAAGCCCTAGCTCATGCATCCAATCCTTATAAGAGATACTCTCTAATCCAGGCAACAACCCGATAAGCCTCCTCTACACCCTCTCTAAAGCCTCTACATCCATTCTATAATGAGGCTACCAGAACTGAATACAGTTGGCCCTCCTTATCCGCGGGAAATTGGTTCCGGGAACCCCTGCAGATACCAAAAATCGTGATGCTCAAGTCCCTTATATAAAATGGTATAAAATTTGCATATAATCTACACACATCCTCCCGTATACTTTAAATCACCTCTAGATTATTTATAATACCTAATACAGTGTAAATGCTATGTAAATAGTTGTTATACTGTATTGTTTAGGGAATAATGACAAGAAAAAATAGTCTGTACACAAGACGCAGGGCGAACAATGCTCAAACAATGAGTGCTGGAGAGAACTTCCAGCTTTTCCCAATCCGCGGTTAGTTGAATCCACGCATGCGGAACCCGCGGATAAGGAGGGCCGACTGTACAATATTCCAAGTGTGGTCTATTATAGAGATGGAGAAGATCCTGAGAGGCAGGATTTATGAATATTTGGAGAGGCATAATATGATTAGGTATAGTCAGCATGGCTTTGTCAAAGGCAGGTTGTGCCTTACGAGCCTGATTGAATTTTTTGAGGATGTGACTAACCACATTGATGAAGGAAGAGTAGTAGATGTAGTATATATGGATTTCAGCAAGGCATTTGATAAGGTACTCCATGCAAGGCTTATTGAGAAAGTGAGGAGGCATGGGATCCAAGGGGACATTGCTTTGTGGATCCTGAACTGGCTTGCACACAGAAGGCAAAGAGTGGCTGTAGACAGGTCATATTCTGCATGGAGGTCAGTGATCAGTGGTGTGCATCAGGGATGTGTTCTGGAACCCCTACTCTTCATGATTTTTATAAACAACCTGGATGAGGAAGTGGAGGGATGGGTTAGTAAATTTGCTGATGACAAAGGTTGGGGGTGTTGTGGATAGTGTGGAGGGCTGTCAGAGGTCACAGCGGGACATTGATAGGATGCAAAAATGGGCTGAGAAGTGGCAGATGGAGATCAACCCAGATAAGTGTGAAGTGGCTCATTTTGGAAGGATAAATATGATGGCAGATTATAGTTTTAATGGTAAGAATCTTGGCAGTGTGGAGGATCAGAGGGATCTTGGGGTCAGAGTCCATAGGTAAGTTGATTCTGTGGTTAAGAAGGCATACGGTGCATTGGCCTTCATCAATCATGGGATTAGGAGCTGCGAGGTAATGTTACAGCTATATAGGACCCTGGTCAGACCCCACTTGGAGTACTGCACTCAGTTCTGGTTGCCTCACTACAGGAAGGATGTGGAAACCATAGAAAGGGTGCAGAGGAGGTTTACAAGAATGTTGCCTGGATTGGAGAGCATGCCTTATGAGAATAGGTTGAGTGAACTTGGCCTTTTCTCCTTGGAGCGACAGAGGATGGGAGGTGACCTGATAGAGATGTACAAGCTGATGAGAAGCATTGATCACATGGGTAGTCAGAGGCTTTTTCCCAGGGCTGAAATGGCTAGCACAAGAGGGCACAGTTTTAAGATGCTTGGAAGTAGGCACAGAGGAGTTGTCAGTTTTAAGAGACCCCTGGATAGGTACATGGAGCTTAGAAAAATAGAGGGCTATGGGTAACCCTAGGTAATTTCTAAAGTAAGGACATGTTCAGCATAGCTTTGTGGGCCAAAGGGCCTGTATTGTTCTGTAGGTTTTCTATGTTTCTGTGTTTCTGGATGCAACATAACCTTGCAGCTCTCGAACTCAATCCCCTGACTAATGAAGACAAACACACCATATGCGTTCTTAACAACCCTATTACCCTGTGCTGCAACTTTAAGGGATCAATGGATGTAGACCCAAGATACCTTTGTTCCTCCACACTGCTAATATTCTTGCCAGTAACCCTGTATTCTGCCTTCAAATTTGACCTTCCTCAGTGAATCACTGCACACTTTTCCGGGTTGAACTCCATCTGCCACTTCTCACACCAGCTCTTGTCTCAATGTCTCATTGGAACCTGCAACAACCTCCGTCATTATTCACAACCCCATCAACCTTTGTGACATCTGTGACCTTGCTAACCAACCCTTCCATTTCCTCATCCAAGTCATTTATAAGGAAAGGACAGTCACAAGTCCCAGAATAGATCCCTGCGGAACAAGACTAGTCACTGAACTCCGGGCAGAATACACTCATTTTTTTAAACAAAATATACTTTATTCAAAAATAAAATTATATACAATAACCATTCAAAGACTTTCAATTCTTTACAGTTGGTACCATTACTGTCTTTACATTTTCAAAGTTCAAAAGTTTTCCACCCACGTGGCACTTTGTTCTTTCATATTTACATTCAGGGCGTATACCCCCAATCCCCCTACCCCTCAACTCCCACAGGAGAAGAACCCTAGACTGTGGTCCTTCCCCACCGGGCCCTTGCGGTGGCTGCACCGAGTTTGAGTGCGTCCCTCAGCATTCGGCAGTCGGCAGCATTCCCCCACGGACATCTCCATGTGCTGGTAGACCATCAAGTTTTAGGCCGACCAAAGAGCGTCTTTGACCAAGTTGATGATCTGCCAGCAGCACCAGATGTTGGTCTCGGTGTGCATCCCCGGGAACAGCCTGTAGATCAGAGTCCTCTGTTATGCAGCTGCTGGGGATGAACCTCGACACTGCCCCTTCCATCCTCCTCCACACCTTCTCCGCGAACCCACAGTGTGCAAAGAGGTGGGTCACCAACTCCTCCTCACTGCAGTCTGTGGAGATGACGTTCCGGGCGTACAGGAGGGATCGGACTGGGAGGGCCCCTCTCACCACAAGCAGGCGAGGTCTTGGTGCCTGTTGGTGAGGTCTGGCAATGAGGCATTTTGCCAGATGAACTGGACAGTCTGCTCAGGGAACCACCCCACTGTGTCCATCTCATCCTTCTCCTGCAGTGCCTGCAGGACCTTACGTGCTGACCACTGCCTGATGGCCCTGTGGTCAAAGGCATTGACCTGAAAGAACTTCTCTATGAAGGACAGGTATGGCAGCAACGACCAGCTGACAAGGGTGTTGCGCGGGAAAGGGGCCAGACCCATCCTTCGTAGCCAGGGCGACAGGTAGAACCTGGGCACGTAGTGGTACTTGGTGCCCACGTACCTGGGATCCACACACAACCTGATGCAGCCACACACGAAGCTGGCCATCAGAGTGAGGGCGACATTGGGGACGTTTTTCCCCCGTTGTCCAGGGACTTGTGCATGGTGGTCCATCTGACCCGCTCCATCTTGGATCCCCAGACGAATCTGAAGACGGCTTGGGTGATTTCCGAGCTGACAGAGCGGGGGACTGGCCACACCTGCACCAAGTACAGCAGCCCTGAGAGCACCTCACACCTGATGACCAGGTTCCTGCCCGCTATAGATAGAGAGCGCCTTCTACGGCCAAGCCACTTCTGATCCACGCAGCCAAGTTTCCCAGGATCCCATCTAATACTCCCCTCTAATTTGTGATGACCAGTCTGGGTAACAACCTTGTGCTGTGCAATTATTTGTCCAGAGGTAACAACATGAGCACACTGAATTTTATGTGGAAGTAAACCTGAAGCTATTGTAAGGATAATAAACTATCAAATCCAGTTTGTTGTTCATCATTTAAAAGAAATAAGATTACAGTTAATAAGAACTTGGATCTCCTCTGGGTTTGATTGTTTTCACTCTCAGTCTTCTGCACTCTCACCAAACATTCGTAGCAGGCCTGAAATGGGTAATGAAGGATTTTCCTGCCGGAGCTTTTGCACACCATCCGTATGTGATTTGCTTGCTAGATGATGCTTTCAAAAATCAAGTTTCCAAATATCTCCACTCCTCTTCTCACTTGCAAATTCTCCAGCAACTTCTGCATCGCGACAAGACACACAGGTAACACCAGTGTCTGTATTGTACATAAATATTTCTCGTAGCTGCACATTCCTGACCTCATGAGCTTTCAGTGTAGCAGTCTCTACTGTTTCATTAAGCCGTTCCACTTTAACTGAACGAGCAGTTCTTTTGAGCTTCATGCCCTTTACCTCTTAGGAATTTGACATAGTGAATCAATCATATTCAATCAAAACAGTCTAAGTAAACCAGTTCTAAAACCTGCAGACAAATCATAGCAAACTCCACATTGACTTTCAGGAAAAGATCAAGATGAGGAGTGACTGAATATCAGTGGCACAGGAAGTTCAGTAACATTTGCAAGGCACATATTATGAATTCTTACATATCTACTCAGATATGTTCAAACAATCCACTGACAGAACACTCAAGCGTTTCTGTTTCAAAGTTTCAGGTGACTATTAAGATTAACAGGCAAAGTATCAGTATTCACATCTGAGATGGTTGCTATCATTATTTGCCTTGGAATCGATCGAAGAAGTACACCCTGTTTATGTGTTCTGTTCTGGTATCTATTAAAACTGGTATTTCAAATTGTAGATGACATTCCTCTTGAGATTGGAACACATCAGTTCAAGCTGTAGGGTCTAGGCTTGTGTATACATTTCTTATGGGTCCCTGCCCATGTTGGGATTGTAAGAAATAAGGAAGCAGACATTCTAGCCTAGCAACCACTTAAAATTCAAGCTGGGATATAACTGTAATGGTGCTTTTGCACAAGGGGGAGAGGAAAGCCATAATTAAAAGTCTATTCAATCACTGTGGCAATAAAGTTGGGATAAGGAAAATAAAGGATGGCATTTATATAAGATTCAGAGGATAGTGGGAACTCGGCAAGAAATGGTGCCACATACAGAGTAGTATTTGAATGCAGTTCCTGTGAGATGGAAAGGAAACTTCTACAGTAATTGCTAAACAGATCTTTGGGACACACATTTTAATATGTAAAGTATTTTTAGGACATCTTTTTGTCTTTTTGATATCGTTTGAGGTTTTTTTTGGGTGGGGACTAATTTATTGGGTATACGTCCTGTCCCTTTGCTTCACACTCCAATTCAGTAGGTGGCAGTCTTACATCCTACGTTGATTTGCCAACCACCATTAAGCACTACAAGAAGAAGGTTGCTAAGTGTTTAAGTGGTAGCGTTCATTATTAAGGACGTCCAGCACCCAGGGCATGCCCTTTTCTCACTGTTACCATCAGGTAGAAGATACAGAAGCCTGAAGGCACACTCTCAGCGATTCAGGAACAGCTTCTTCCCCTCTGCCATCCGATTCCTAAATGGACATTCAAACTTTGGCCACTACCTCACTTTTTTTTAAATATACAGTATTTCTGTTTTTGCACATTTTAAAAAATCTATTCAATACACATAATTGACTTACTTGTTTATTTATGATGTTCTATTTTTTTTCCTCTCTGCTAGATTATGTATTGCATTGAACTGCTGCTGCTAAGTTAACAAATTTCATGTCACACGCCAGTGATAATAAACCCGATTCTGATAATTGATTGGTTAATTAGCTAATTGGCAGCAACCAATAAAAAGATTTTAGGGTAAAACAGTGTGGCCATTGGGGGAAAGCTGAGACTTTGGCTCAAGAGGCATAGACTACTGTGAGGTTTTTTTAAGTTCTCTGTCTTATTGCTTAGGTAGGGTAATGAAAATGGAACCCATGGCAATGGATGCTCCTCTTGTATAATGTGGGAAGTCAGGGATGTCTGCAGTGTCCCTGATGACAACTGGCAGAAGTGCAGCAGGCTGCAGCTCTTTACAGGATGCCTTAGAGAGCTGGAATTAGGTGACCTTTATGTCATTCAGGAGATTAAGGGAGTGATAGACAGGAGTTACAGGTAAGCAGTCACATCTAAGTTGTGAGAAACAGGTAGGTGGGAAAAGGGAATAGGCTGTCAGTGCAGAGAATTCCTGTGGCTGTTCACCTCTAAAATGTTGGATACTGTTGGATGGGAAATGAACTATCAGGGGAAAGTTACAGTGCTCAGGTCTTTATCACTGGTACTTTCTCAGGGGTTTCAGAAGTGATGGGAAGAGGAGAGAGGCGATGATAGGAGCTTCCATAGTTGGGGGAGGGCTGGTGAACCTTATTTGGGAGTGTGTGTACAAATTGGTGACTATCTTTAAAAAAAAACCTCTTGTGCAGCACAATAATTTCAAGCAGAGATTATCACTGGTTAATGAATATGCAGGAGACTCCAGGATGGTATGTTGTCTCCCAGGTGCCAGGGTCAGGGATGCTTTGGTTCGGGTCCACAGCATTCAAAAGGAGAGCATGAGCATCCAGAAGTCAGGGTACACAATGGTACCAACAACATAGCAAGAAAAGGGGTTGAGGTGCTGAACAGCAAATACAGGGAGTTAGGAAGAAAGCTAAAAACCAGTACCTCGAGGTTAATCGTACTTGTATTGCTACTTGTGCTGTGCACCAGTAAGGGTTAAAAATAGATGACTGTGTGGCTGAATAAGGGCATGATTTCAGATTAGTTTTAGATCAGGGATAGAATCACAACTGCAGAAAGAGAGGACATCATGGAGAAAATGTCTACTGAGTCACTGTGGGAGGAAGTCAGAAACGGGAAGGAAGCAATCACCCTATTGTGAGAATTCTGTAGACACCCCCAACCCCCACAACAGCAACATGGGCTCTGAAAAGCAAATAAGTGGGCAAATTTTGGAAAGGTGTAGAAAATAACAAGGTTGTTGTCATGGGCAACTTCAACTTCCCTAATTATGATTGGCACCACTTTAGTGCAAAATTGGTTGGGCACAATATGTAGACACACTGACCAGGACAGGCCATATAGGATCTAAAACAAGGCAATGAACCTGGTCAGCTGATAGATCTCTTGGTGCGAGGGCATTTCAGAGTTGGTGACCATAACTCCCTGACCTTTTAGATGGCCATGGATCAAGGATTATGGACAACAACTCAAGAGGCTTAGGTGAGAAAGAGTAAAGGCTTTAGGTGAACATAGAAATTTACAGCACATTACAGGCCCTTTGGCCCACAATGTAATCCACTCTAGAAACTGCCTAGAATTTCCCTAGTGCATCACCCTCTATTTTTCTAAGCTCCATGTACCCAAGAGGCTCTTAAAAGACCCTGTTGTATCCACATACACCACCACCCCCAGCAGTGCATTCCACACACCCACCACTCTCTGTGTGAAGTAAGATTCTGATTATTTTCTTTTACCTTTCTTTGTCTGTTAGTACACAGCTAGAGTGGTGAGAATGGATGCAGGATCAGAGGTCTATTCTTCGTGGTGAGAGATGGGAACTCTGGAAGACCTCCAGTCTCTCTGATACCAACAGTACATCTGTTTGAGGTGCATCCAGCTGCAGCTCATTACGAACAGTGTCAGGGAACTAGCAGTGCAGCTGGATGACATTCAGAAGATAATACAGGAGAAAGAGAAAGTGATAGATAGGAGCTCCAGGGAAGTAGTCACTCCTGTTGCAGAAGGAAGGTAGCAAGAGAGGGAAAGCAAATAGGCCAACAGCGCAGAGTACCCCTGTAGCCATTCTCCTCAATAATAAGTATACCACTTATTTACAGAAGGCAGAGGATAGTTGTAGATATTTATCTAGAGCCTGGTGACTAGCGGTGTTCCACATGGATCTATTCTGGAACCCCTGTTCTTTGTGATTTTTTTTATATGTAAATGATTTGGATGACGCAGTGGATGGGCGGTTCAATAAGTTTGCAGACCACATGAGGTCACTGGTGTTTTGGATAATGTAGAACATTGTTGCGAGTTACAACGGGATGTAAACAAGATGCAGAGCTAGGCTATGTGGTAAATGAAGTATAATCTGGAAAAGTGTGAAGTGACACCTTAGAAGTTCTAATGTGAAGGCAGAATACTTGGGAAATGGCAGGATTCATAGCAGAGTGGAGGAAGAAGGGGATCTTGGGGTCCAGGTCCATAGAACCCCCACAGCTGCTGCACATGTTGATAGATGTTTAAGAAGGTGTATGGTATGTTAGCCTTCATCGTAGGTAGGGAAGATAATGAGAGCCCGACAGTAATATTGCTTTCAAACTGGTTAGGCCACAATAGGTGTATTGTTTAGGATTTAGAGTAAGGATTGCCTTATTGAAGGAAGGATGAAGAAGCATTAGAGGGTGCAGAGGAGATTTACCACAATGCTGCTTAGATTAGAGAACATGTCTTGTGAAGAAAGATTGAGCAAGCCAAGGCTTTTCTCACCGGCGCACAGGAGGCTGAGGGGCATCTTGATAGAGATGTATAAGATGTCCTGGTACATATTTGCTACCAATGACATGGGAAGGAAAAGCAAAGAGATCCTGAAAAGAGAACTTACAATACAATACAAATACTTTATTGTCACCAAACAATTGATACTAGAGTGTACAATTATCACAGTGATATTTGTTTCTGCGCTTCGCGCTCCCTGAAATACAAATCAAAGTAAATATAATAAAAATTTAAATTATAAATCATAATTAGAAAATAGAAAAGGGAAAGTACGGTAGTGCAAGTCAGGTCCAGATATTTGGAAGGTACGGCCCAGATCTGGGTCAGGATCAGTTCAGCAGTCTGTCACATTTGGAAAGAAGCTGTTCCCAAATCTGGCCGTACGTATCTTCATGCTCCTGAACCTTTTCCCGAAGGGAAGTGGGACAAAAAGTGTGTTGGCTGGGTGGGTCTTGTCCTCGATTATCCTGGCAGCACTGCTCCGACAGCGTGTGGTGTAAAGTGAGTCCAAAGATGGAAGATTGATTTGTGTGATGTGCTGGGCTAGGTTCACGATCTTCTGCAGCTTCTTCCGGTCTTGGACAGGACAACTTCCATACCACGTTGTGATGCACCCTAGAAGAATGCTTTCTACGGTGCACCTATAAAAATTAGTGAGAGTTTTAGGGGACAGGCCAAATTTCTTCAGCTAATAGAATTTAGCTAGCTAGGTAGAAAACTGAGAAGCAGGGTAGTAATTTCTGGATTGCTGCCTGTGCTACGTGCCAGTGACAGCAGATTAATCTGTCGCTGAGAAGCTGCTGCAGGGGGCAGGGCTCGAGGTTCTTGGATCATTGGGATCTTTTCTGGGGGAGGTATGACCTGTACAAAAGTAACAGGTTGCATCTGAACCCAAGGGGGACCAAGATTCACACTGGCATGTTTGTTGGAGCTGTTGGGGAGGATTTAAACTAATCTGGTGGGGGGAGGGGGGAGAACCGAGTGAAGGGACTCTGGATTGGACAAATGGTAAAAAGGCAAAGAAAGCATGCAGGCAGACTGTCAGGAAGGGCTGGCAAATGATAAGAAAAAATTACAGCCAGCAGGGTGAGTATTGGTGCATTAGGGATGCAGAATCAAAAAGGGTAGCAAATAGAATACTCAAAATGTTGTATCTCAATGCACAAAGTATAAGAAATCAGGTGGTTGATCTTGTTGCACTATTACAGATTGTCAAGCATGATGTCGTGGCCATTGCTGAGTCATGACTGAAGGATGGCTATAGTTGGGAGCTGAATGTCCAAGGCTACACATTGTATCAGAGGGATAGGAAGGTACAGAGATGGGGTGGCATAGCTATCCTGGTAAAGAATGGCATCAAATCATTAGAAAGATGTGACAGGATCAGAAGAAGTTGAATCATTGCAGGTTGAGTTCAGAAACTGCAAGGGTAAAAGGACTCTGATGACAGTTACATACAGGTCTCCCAACTGTAGCGGGGATGTGGACCACAGATTACAACATGAATTTAAAAAGGTGTCTCAGAAGAGCATGACATGGGAGATTTCAGCAGGCATGTTGATTGGGGAAAATCAGGTTGGTAATGGATCTTAAGAGAGGGAGTTTGTTGAATGCCTACAAGATGGCTTTTGAGAGCAGTTTGGCATTGAGCCTACTAGGGGAACAGCTATACTGGATTGGGTGTTTTGTAATGAATCAGAGGCGATTAGGGAGTTTAAGGTAAAAGAAACCTTGGGAGACAGTGATCACAATATTATTGAGTTCAATTTGATAGGAAGAAAGTAAAGTCTGACATAGCAGTAGTTCAGTGGAGTAAAGGAGATGTCTGTGGTATGAGAGAGAAGTTGGCCAAAGTAAATTGGAAGGAGATGCTGGCAGGGATGACAGCGAAGTAGCAATGGCAAGGTCACCAGCAGGTGATCATGGAGTGAGATCAGTTTTGGATTCGCTCCATTACCTTTACTTTTGTTACATGATCAGCCTTATTTAACCTATTTTTACCTACACTAGAAGATTTTTTATTACTTTGGAATTATCTTTGAGATTGCACTGTGAAACTTGAAGAAATGAGTACAGAAATGGCTTTAAGATCTCAAGGGTGAGAGACTGGGAAAGATTCCAATGGCAACGGAAAGAAAAAGCCTGAACCCAAGCGTACTAGAATTGACTTACGATATGTTGCTGGAGCTTTTAAATGAAAAATTTGATGAACAACGACAAAGTTTTAAAGAAGATTTAAAGTCCTTCCAGGACTCTCTGGAAATGACTGGTCATAAAGTTAAACAGCATCAAACGTTAATCGCAAGTCTTCAAGAGAATGCTCGGAAGAGAGATTGGAAAATTGAGAATTTGGAACAGAAATTATCCTCGATGATTAAACAGCTGGGAGCACTTAAAGCTAAGAGCATCGATTTTGAAAATCGATCTAGAAGACAGAACTTGCATATACTTGGTCTCCCTGAAGGCATCGAACAAGGGGAACCCTCGAAGTTTTTCACTCAACTTTTAAAGGATGCATTTCCCTCTGAATTCCCAGAGAACCCTCCATTACTGGAATGTGCCCACAGATCAATGTGCCGATCACTGATTTCTTCATCTAAACTACCAGCTGTAATTGTTTGATTTCACTATGTTCATGTTAAAGAGCATCTTATTCTCACCGCTCGTCACCTAAGTATGATTAATTTTTAAGATTATCATTTCCGTCTTGTGGAAGATTACATACAGTCCATAAGTGATGAAGGCATGGCTCGCTTTTAAATCTCTGATGTCGGAATGTTACGAGAAAAAGCTTAAACCAGCGCTTTTATACCCTGCGAGACTTAGAATCTTGTCTCCAGATGCACCACGGCATAATTTTCTTTCTACATCTGAAGCTCGAAGTTTCCTGGATGAGCATTATCCTAGTGCTTCGGACTCTCGCCTCTAATAAATGTATGGCTTTCGCAGTACCGGCTCTGATCGTTCGTATTCTTTTAAAGTCCATAATCATCTTATGAAGTCTGATCTTTATAAGTTTAAGATTTTTGTTTCTGGTTATTAGTGTAGGTTCATTTAATATTTTATATTTCAATTAAAGTTTTTCTTCACTGATGTATTAACCTTTTTAATTTACTTATTTTAACCATTTTATTTTATTTTTCTCGACATTATTATTAGTGATTTGACGGTGAATTTTTCATTGTTTTAGATATATATCTCGTTGTGGTGAACTACATATACCTGTCTGGACACGCCCCCGATGACTGCTCCTGTGGCTCCTCCCACAGACCCCTGTATAAAGGCAATTGAGGTCTGAGCCCGGGCTCAGTCTCCAGGATGTAGTATGGTGTAGTATAGTCACTCACTGCTTGTTCCTTCTTCCAGTCAATAAAAGCCGATACCTCGCTTTTACGTCTCAGAGTGAGTTATTGATGGTGCATCACTCGTTTTCCTCATTTTTCGTTTATTTAAGATGGTGGTCTGTTTTCCTTTTTTTAAGAACACCCTTTGTTTTTTTTACCTCGACATCTTTTTTTGTCTTCTTCTTCCCATAATGCTTTTTTTTTATTATAACCTTATTTTTAACTGCTCATGTGTTTACCCGATTTATAATATGTACCGCTGATTACATTCTCTTCGCTTTTTAGAAGCTATATTAAGAAGTCTGTTTTAGTATAGTGTTTAATTTTTTTTTGGGATTTTGCATGGTTCTTTCTCTTTTTATCTTATATATTCCAAGTGCCTTCTGGAGACATGGGGATAGATTTAGTGTTATTCTTCCTTTTTCTGGCCTTCTTCAGGCTCAGGTTGGGGTCTTCGTGGGTGGAGGGCAGGGGGTCTTTTCTATTAGTTTTTTTATTCGTTTTTCTAGTTTTTTCCATCTATGCTGATTTAAAACTACTAAAATGTCCGCTGTGCCGTCACTTCTGGTTCCTCCCTGTATTTTTGTTCCTCTTCCAGGTTCATGAGTTCATACTTTGGTTAACTTTTTATATACCAAAATATAAATAGACTAGGAAATATGGCTCAGACTATTAATTTTGTCTCTTGGAATACTAATGGTTTAAGCCATCCGATTAAACGGAAAAAGATTTTTAAAGTATTCCAAAGACTGAACGCGCATATTATTTTTGCACAAGAAACTCGTGAGGAAAGAGGAGAATCAACTTTTTTTAGGTTTTGGAAGGGTCAACAGTACCATTCGAACTCAAATGCCAAAGTAAAAGGAGTTTCAATTTTTATTGACTCCTCTATCACATTTATTCAACATGATATTATTTCGGATCCGAATGATAGATTTTTGTTAATTACTGGGTTACTTTTTAATAACAAGGTTGCTATGGTTAATGCTTATGCTCCAAATGTGGACTATCCTGAATTCTTTAAGTCTTTATTTACTTCTTTACCTGATCTAAATGAATATATGTTAATAATGGGTGGTGACTTTAATTGTTGTTTAAATCCTTTGCTGGATAGATCTATATCCACTCAGATTTTACCAAATAAGTCGGCTGCTTTTATCAACTCTTTTTTGACTGATTCTGGAATTTTGGATATTTGGAGATTGCTACACCCTAAGGACAAAGAGTTTTCATTTTTCTCACATGTTTATCATTCTTACTCAAGAATTGACTACTTTTTATTGACTCTCGTTTTATTCCATCTGTAATTGGTTGTAATTATGACATTATAGCCATCTCTGATCATGCTCCAATGAAACTTTCTATTAAATTAATAGACAATATTAAATTAATAGCTCCTAGTATTAAACAATGGCGATTTGATTCTACTTTGCTTCAAGATCAGGATTTCATTAAATTTGTGAAGGAACAGATTGATTTCTTCTTTTCAACTAATACCACAGAAGAAATTTCCTGCGAAACACTTCGGGACACTTTTAAAGCATATATACATGGATAGATTATTTCCTATTCTGTTGGTTTGAAAAAACGTATTAAGAATGAAACTCTTATTGGTTGATTAGATCAAAGAAATTGATAAGAAATATTCTATCGCTCCTAGTGAGGAGCTCTATAAACAAACAATGGAGCTTCAAATGGAACACAGCTTATTACTTACATCCTCAATTGAAAATCAATTAATGAAAACTAGAAGTGAATTTTATATACACTGATAAATTGGGCAAATTGTTAGCTAACCAACTGAAGACTGCTTCGGTTAAACGTCAAATTATTAAGATTTGTAAACAGAATGGTGATTTGACAGTTAATCATGATGAGATAAACAAATCTTTTCAAGATTTTTATACTTCTCCGTATCACTCTGAATTTCCTCATGATCTCAATACCATGTATGATTTTTTAGGGAAATTGAATTTTCCGAAACTATCATCTGAAGAACGTTTAATATTAGAAACTCCTATTACAGATGCAGAAATAAAAGTTGTCATTTCCTCAATGAATTCTGGAAAAGCACCAGGTCCAGATGGGTATACAGTTGAATTTTTCAAGTTTTTTTCTTCTACTCTTCTCCTTGGTTATGTAGGGTTTTTTATAGAGCTTCTATTTCTTTAATTAAAAAAAATAAAGATCTTACTGATTGTGCATCCTATAAACCGATATCCCTGTTGAATGTAGATTCTAAGATCTTTTCCAAGATACTGACGACCAGGTTGGAGAAGGTATTACCTCAAATTATCTCTGAGGACCAAACTGGATTTATTAAAAACCGTTATTCATTTTTTAATATTAGGAGATTAATGAATATTGTTTATACTCCTTCACATAGCACCCCAGAATGTGGCATTTCATTAGATGCTGAGAAGGCATTTGATAGAGTTGAATGGCCATATTTATTAACTGTACTGGAAAAATTTAACTTCAGTCCGACACTTATATCTTGGATTAAATCGATATATCACACTCCAGTATCCTCGGTTCTTACTAATTACCAAAGATCTCCCTTTTTTCGCTTATTTCGGGGTACCAGGCAAGGTTGTCCTCTTAGTCCATATTTAGTCGATATTGCCCTGGAACCGTTAGCAATTGCTATTAGAGGATCATCTAACATTTTTGGCATTACTCGTGGGATGGATATACATAAGTTATCATTATATGCAAACGATTTGTTATTATATATTTCTAATCCTGAGAAATCCATTCCTGCAGTTATATCACTGTTGGCTCAGTTTAGTAATTTTTCTGGTTACAAATTGAACCTTAATAAGAGTGAACTGTTTCCCCTAAATATGCAGGTTCCAATTTATGGAAATTTACCTTTTAGATTAGTTACTGATCACTTTATATACTTAGGGGTTAAAATTACAAAAAAAAATAAGGATTTATTTAAGGCTAATTTCTTACCTTTAATTGATCAGATTAAACATTTGTTTACTAAATGGTCACCACTGTCTCTGTCACTAATAGGTCGGATCAATGCTATTAAGATGATTATTTTACCTAAATTTTTATATATATTTCAAGCGGTACAAATCTTTATTCCGAAATCCTTTTTTGATAATGTTGATTCAAAAATTTCTTCATATATATGGCAGAATAAAAATCCTAGGTTAGGTAAAAGATATTTACAGAAGTCTAAGAAGGAAGGTGGACTGGCATTGCCGAATTTTAGATTTTATTATTGGGCAATTAATATCCGATATTTGAAATGTTGGTTATGGGATTTGGATTTATCTTTTAGTCCTCATTGGGTAAATTTGGAAACCAAATCTGTACAAGGGTTTTCATTGGGTTCTATTTTAGGGACTTTTCTTCCCTTTGCTTTTTCTGAAGTGCATAAACAAACTGACAATCTGATAGTTAAATACGCTCTACACATATGGTTTCAATTTGCGAAATTCTTTGGGTTGAATCAATTTGTTTTAGCAATTCCTATTATATCTAATTTATTTTTTACATCCCTCTTATGGAACAAGCCTATTTAGCTGGGAAGACTAAAGGTATACTAGGTTTTTCCGATTTATTTTTGGATAACTGTTTCATGTCTTTTGAACAATAATCCAATAAATATAATTTGCCCAGATCCCATTTTTTCGATATTTACAGATTAAGAACTTTTAAACACTGTACTTCCTACATTTCCAAATCTGAATTCTATGGGTATTTTGGAGAAAATTTTGGAATTAAATCCTTTTCAGAAAGGTGTAATAGCAAATGTTTACAATATAATTATGAAAATACGGTTTCTTAAAAAAATTCAGAATGATTGGGAAAGGGAACTTAAGTTTACTATTCCTATTGAGAAATGGGAAAAATTCTTCAATTAGTCAATTCATCCTCTATATGTTCCAAACATTCAATGATAGAGTTTAAAGTTGTGCACAGGGCTCATATGTCCAAGGATAAATTAGCTCGTTTTTATTCCCACATAAATCCTATGTGTGACAGATGTCATTCTGAGACAGCCTCTCTAACTCATATGTTTTGATCATGTCCGTCTTTGAAAAAATATTGGAAAGATATCTTCGATATTATTTCTACAGTATTGACTATTGATTTACAACCTCACCCTATCATCGCAATTTTTGGTTTACCAATGATAGAGTCAATTCATTTATCTCCTTCTGCTTATCGGATGATTGCATTTCTTACATTAATGGCTAAAAGATCTATTTTGTTAAATTGGAAAGAGATTAATCCCCCTACCACATTTCATTGGTTTTCTCAAACTATGTTATGTTTAAATTTGGAAAAAAAATTAGAAGCGTCATATTTGATCCTTCTATTAAATTTGAAAAGACTTGGAGGCCATTTATTCAATATTTTCACATGATGTAATTTGACCTTTTTCCAACCTATTTCTTTCTGCTTCCGATTATATACATGTAGCGAGGATCGGAGTTGATGACACATGATTCTTTTTCTTTTCTCAGATATTATAAACAATCCATGTTTCTTTTCTTTCTCTTTTTTTTAGTTAGTGGTTAGCTTGTTAGAGTAGTTTATTTTTTAGTTTTGTTTGGGTATAATTTTTTTCTTTTTGTTTTTTTTCATATTGTTATACCTACTTTTCTTGTCTTGTACACGTTATATTTGTATCATGTATGATTTTGGGAGACTTAACTTTTTGTATCTATTTTTTATATATCCTTTATATATCCTTTTATCAGGTAGTGGTGAGGCCTCAACTTGAGTATTGTGAAGAGCTGGGCTCCTCATCTAAGAGAAGATGTGCTGGCATTACAATGAGTTCACAGGAGGATCATAATTCTGAACCTGGATAATTCTGGAAATGAAAAGTTATCATATGAGGATCGTTTGATAGCTCTGGGTCTGTATTTTTCGAAATTTAGACAGATGGGGGGGGGGGGATCTCATTGAAACCTTTCGAATGTTGAAAGGCTGAGACAGATTAGATGTGGAAAGGATGTTTCCCATGATGGGGGAGTCTACGACAAGAGGGCACAGCTTCAGGATAGAAGGACATCCATTTAAAACAGAAACACAGAAACATTTCTTTAGTCCGAGTGTGGTGAATTGTGGAATTTATTACCACAGGCAGCTGTGGAGGCCAGGTCATTGAGTGTATTTAAGGCAGAGCTTGGTAGGTTCTTGACTGGACATGGCTTCAAAGGAAGTGGGACTGAGGAGGGGAATAAAGGATCAGCCATGATTGAATGGCAGACCAGACTCAATGGGCGAAATGGCCTAATTCTGCTCCTATGTCTTATGGTCTCATGGAAAGGGATAGATGGATGTCAAGAGCAAGTCTAACGTTTGGCATAGCACTGTGGGCAGAAGGGTACACGTACTGTGCTCTACTGTTCTTGGTCCCATGTTCTATGCCAGATATAGTGCTGCTAGTGCATAGCTGCAGAGTCTGCCTTTGTGGGCTGGCAGTTCATTTTTTCTAAATAGTGGCTAATTGAGAAGAAGATGCTGTTTTACAGCATCATTCTGAGTATTATCCATCATTGTTTTGCTGAACCCATCAGTAAAAGGGTAAAATCCAACTTCGAGACAATAATTCCCTTAAAAATGGCAATCACAATTATTTGTTCTGTCAGAATAAAGTGTAACCAAATCCCCATACAATTTTAGTAAGACTTTCTCATTCTTGTAATAACGGCCACTTCAGTATTTTCCTCATTAATTACATGTCACTTTTATGTGCCAGACGGTCTAAAGCTGTGGTCTTGAACTGAGGAGGTGCTATTCTGAGAATCTGACACATGAGGCTATGTGCATGTGTTGTACCGCTATAGGCTGAGAGCCATTGCTCAATATGGCAACAGCTGCAACTGCAAGAAGAAATGGGTCATGGTAGAGCAAAGGAATAAACCCTCCTAGGCATCAAAAATTCTCTCCAATGTTACATATTTCTATAGAACACGATGAATAGCATTTAGCAACACTCAACCAAAGCAGCAAAGTCATCAGCTAGAGCTAGAAATGCTTAAAACATCCTAAACAAATAGTTGTTAACACACACAACTCTGCAGATGCTGGAAATATAGAGTAACCTGCAAAATGCAGGAGGAACACATGAGGTCAGGCAGCATCCATGGAGACGGATAAACAGATGATGTTTCAGGGCCAAGACCCTTCATCAGTGTTTATTCCTCTCCATGGATGCTGCCTGACCTGCTGAGTTTCTCCAGCACTTTGTGCGTTAGACTAAACAAATAGACTGTTATGATTCTATACCGGAACCCACAAGAAGCTTGTTTTTACATTACAATATTGAAGTAACACATGCTGAGTGTACATAGAAGTGGTCCACATGGAAATCGTGTATTCCACCAGTAGTCAGTTTGCCTTTGATATTTGCAATGGATCATGGAGTTACCATAATGTTCTGTTTCACTGGAATTCTGCAATGTGATAAATATGCAAGAAGTAATTTTATGCCACAATGTTTCCCAAATATTACATTTGACTGACCTTCATCACCAGTTGTAAGACCTCTTGTAGCAAAATGCCTAATTGAATTGGTTCTTCTTGTGTTGCAGTGATGATACAAACACTCTTGGAAAGATTTTCTATATAAAGAAAAAACAAATTTATCTGTTTTATCTAAATGGCTTATTCTTCACTCATAAAGGAACTTTCCCCTTCATTTTCATCCACTTTGGGAAAACAGCCTGAAAGCAGATTTCTGATCTACATTACATTGTGAGGCAGCAATTGAAAATAGAGCACCACGCTGCAGTTACCGGCATGAGTGCACGATACCATTGCATTTCAAGAATTCATTCTGCATTTTGTCATGATGTGTGAAGAGCAAAGTGACAAAACAGAGTTGTCGAAGTTTACTAAGTACATTGATAGAGAATGCTGTATTCATGTGGCATGATTGGATTTGAGTTTTTCCATACATGCATTCAGACTGGGGCTTCAATACAGAAGCATGAATAAAAGACATAAAAGGTTAACAAAAACATCAAGAAGTCTTTACCCATCTGAGCATTAGAATTTGTTTACATATTCAATTCAGGATTTTTTTATTACTTCTAACATAATATACTCAAACATGTACAAAACCTTTCACTGGATAAGCTCTATTTCATTCTAATGAAGGGCTGATTTGCAGAGTTTCATTTTATTACATTCTTTTTAGGGTAAAAAGCTAAATATTTTCATTCCTAAGCATGCTTCATTGATTAACACTGAGCTATGATCATAGCTCCTTTACCCTTAGGTTGACCTCAATTGAAATGCAGCATACAACGTGAGCAAATAGGGCATCAAGGACCACATCCACAAATAATATTTCTTTAACAGCTTTTGTTGGCAGACAACTTCTTTTGTTTAATCCCAGTTGTAACACAGGTATGGAGGACTTAATTTACTTACCTTTCACCATTTCTGCTGTATCTGCATTTTGACTTCTTTGCTCATATGTAATTTTAAACTATACACTGGCTGCTTCACTCCTTGAAGCCTTAGGAAATGTAGTTTCACATTAATACTGAAGACCAAGACACCAATATAGTCTTCTCTGAAAAGAACTAGACTATTGCTGTTCTTTAAAAATCAAATGCAACTACAGGGCAGTTTTTGTAGAAAAATTGCGACTGTCCATTCCATTCTGTTCCATTATAAAAATAACCCTGCTCCGTTGATTATAACTTTTAACGTATAAGCTTAGTTTCTTATGACAGCCACCCTGTTCCAGTAGCTCAATTAACAAATGCACCACCAAATATGCAATTAAGCCCCAAAAAAACAGAGGATCCCTGGTTCAATCCCAGTGCTGGGTAAATGAGGTGGCACAGTAAGACAGCTGAAGGAGATGCTGCCTCATACCTGCAGTGACCCAGATTCAAAGATAGCAAACAAAATATCCATATGCAACTCTGAGATTTGTCTTCTCTGAATAACCACAAAACAAAGCTTCAACATGAAAGTCGTTCAGAGAGAAACATGAAACCCTGGCACAAAAAAAAAGTATCCCAATCATCCACTCCCGAACCCCACTCCGCAGCACAAAAACACTAACAATGCAACACAGTCCATTCCATAAAGCAGAACCATGGTAACATCCTCCTTCCTCATCAAAAAAGGGACACCACCCAAGAGCCTGCCACAGCAAGCCACACAGCAACAGGCCACTCACAGATTCCTTCTTTGGCAGCAATCAAAAGGCAGGCAATCGGCGCTGAACTCTCAATTGCCTTCTGCATTCGCCTCAATGTCTCAATCTTCCTCTATTCTTTAATCGGCGAGATGGAGTCAAACACTGGCTTGCGCCCCATCCCAAAGTTTCTTCACCTCAAGGTGGTCTGAGTGCATGCTCCCTTCCCAGAATCTTGAAGACAGCGAAGTTCTAGATCACTCAATTGATCCCTAGATTAAATCGCAGGTACTAACAGCTCCAGAAACACATTTAAAATGAAAAACAGATGTAAAAAAGTAAAACAGACACTTCCGTGGATTATCTGGAGGATGTCAACCAAGGGAACATTGTACATTAGTGCCATCTTGATCAGAAGCATTCAACTGTGACTTAGAATGCTGTGTGAAGCTGCATGCTTTCCCTAAGAGATTGTGTGTTTTCTCCAGGTGCTCCGGTTTTTTCTCACATCCATATCCAGGTTGGCCTCTAATTTGTCCTAGTATGTAGGCGAGTGGTAGAATTGTTGAGAACGTGAGAGGTAAAATAGGATAACTGTAATTACATGATTATTGGTCAGTGGGAACAATGAACTGATGGCAAACACGAGGAAATCTGCAGATGCTGGAAATTCAAACAACAACACACACAAAATGCTGGTAGAACACAGCAGGCTAGGCAGCATCTATAGGGAGAAGCGATGTCGACGTTTCGGGCCGAGACCCTTCGTAATGAACTGATGGTCTGTTTCTTGCTATATGTGATACAAGAGTGGTAACTAGCTTTCTGTAACTGGTCTAGGGCTGAGAAGAAAGAAATAACCAAGCTTGACCACCTTGTAGTCAATATAGATGACATGCATTGACATGGGTAGAAAGATGACTCACTGCTAATGAACTGCTAGATAGGAACAGGGAGAATCAACCATAAGGATGACAAACACAGTAGTTACTAATCACAGGATCAGAAAACTCCCTGCAAAGCAGAGAAGACTTAAAGATATAAGATGCTTTTAAAAACCAGTGCTTAGACAGAGTCCTGAAGGGTTGTTAATTTGACAACGCAGATTTATGTTTCAAGATTAAGGAATGAAATGAAAATTCCTTTAAAACAAAATGGCGGTGAGGCTCTGGAACACAATGCCTAATGTGGTTAAAAGTTCTAAGTAAATTTTATGATCAAGGTACATACATGTTCCTTAAGGTTGTTATAGCCAGTGTGGTAATGGGAAAAGTTCCCACTACCTATTAAATGCTCCCAATGGCGTGCATCTCAAATAGCCTCTGACAACCAAGTCCAGCTCCTGGCCTTCACGCATGGCTTAGCTACTAAGTCTGGCGGAACCATTTCTACTGACAGCAGAAAGGCCAAAGGCGGGTTTGGGATGATTAAAACCAGTCGCTGCAGGCCGATGGGATTCAGCAGCTGCAGTGGATGCAGCTCATCTAGAAGGAAAACTCTGATCTCAAACCTCTGCTGCCTAGTGGCTACACCCACTCCTGGGGAGGGCTTCAGGAGTAAACCTCAAGGGAAAAATGTGGAGCTGGAGTCCCTAAGGCACTCCTACATTGAGTTCAGCACTTACTGGAAACTCCAGGGATGCTACTGTTACCAGATTGTACCGATTTCTACCATTCCTTTGGGTTCATCAGATGCGTGGAGAGGGGAAGCTTGTGACATGGGCAACAGCTTGCTCTCCATATTGTACTCCCCAGGCTTGCTCATCTTGACGACCAGGGCGCAAAATTCATGGTCAACCCTGACAGACAAAATCCTCACTCACTCACTAACATGTCATTATATACAACCCTGACATTCATTTTCTTGTGGGCATGCTCAATAAACCAATAGAATAATAACCATAACAGAATCAATTAAAGACCACCCACCCAGAGCATTCACCCAAAGGGCAGGACAACAAACTGCAAATACAAAAGAAGGAATAATAATAATCATAATAATAATAAATAGGCAATAAATATCAAGAACACAAGATAAAAATGAGTCTATTGGTTGGGGGAACATTTCAATGATGGGACAAGTGAAGTTATCTCCTTTGATTCAAGAGCCTGATGGTTGAGGTGTAGTAACTGTTCCTGAACCTGAAGCTCCTGTACCTCCTTCCTGATAACAGCAGTGAGATGAGAGCCTGGCCTAGGTGGTGGGAGTCCCTGTTGATGAATGCTGCTTTCCTGCGACTCTTTTTCCTGTAGATGTGCTCGACGATTGGGAGGGCTTTACTTATGACGGACTGGGCCATATCCACTACTTTTTGTGGATTTTCAGTTCAAAGGCATTGGTGTTTCCATACCAGGCCGTGATGGAGTCATTCAATATACTCTCCACGACACATCTATAGAAGTTTGTCAAAGTTTTACATGTCAAGCTGAATCTCCACAAACTCCTAAGGAAGTAAAGGCACTGCCATGCTTTCATCGTAATTGCACTTATGTGCTGTGCGTAGGACAAGCCCTCCAAAATAATGACACCTAGGAATTTAAAAGCTGTTGACCCTCTCCACCTCTGATCCTCCAATGAGGACTGACTCATAGACGTCTAGTTTCCCTCTCCTGAAGTCTATAACTGGCTCCTTATTCTTGCTGACATTAAGTAAGAAGATGTTGTAATGACACCACTCAGCCAGATCTTCAATCTATATGCTGACTCGGAACCACCTTTAATTTGGCCTACCACAATAATGTCATCAGCAAACTTGTATATGGCACTGGAGCTGTGCTTAGCCACAAAGTTTTAAATGTAAAGCAAGTAGAGCAGAAGGTCTAAGCACACAGCCCTGTGATGCATCTGTGCTGATAAGATTGTGAAGATGTTGTTGCCAATCTGAATAGATTGGGGTCTACAAGTGAGGAAATCCAGGATCCAATTGCAGAAGGAAGTGTTGAGGCCAAGATCTTGGAGCTTATTAATTAGTTTTGAGGAAATGATAGTGTTAAAAGTTGAGCTGTAGTCAATAAAGAACATCCTGATGTATGCATCTTTGCTGTCCAGATATTCCAGGGTTGAGTGAAGAGCCTATGAGATGGCATCTGCAGTGGACCTGTCACTCCAATAAACAAACTGAAACGGATCCAGCTTCTCAGCTAGGAGCTTATAGACTTCATCAACAACCTCTGACAGGATTTCATCACTGTGGAGGTCAGTGTTACTGGATGACAGTCATTGGGGCAGATCATCAAGCTCTTCTTGGGCACTGGTAAAATTGATGCCTGCTTGAAGCAGGTGGGTACCACACACTGCAGAAGCAAGAGGTTAAAGATCTCAGTGAGCACACTAGTCAGTTGATCAGCACAGGTCTTTAGTACTTGGCCAGGTACCCCATCCTGGCTGGATGCTTTCTGTGGGTTCACTTTCCTGAAGGCTGCTCACATGGCAACTTCAGAGGCTGAAGTCCCAGGATCATCGGGGGATATGGGAGTTTGTGATGGTTTGAATCTGGAAGTGAAGTCCTGCTGTTGCCTAGGTCACTTGAATTAACTTTATAAGAGCTAATAGTATTCAAGCCCTGCCACAACTGAGGAGCATCCTTCGTTGATTCAAATTTTATCTGGAATTGCCACTTTGCCCATGAGATGGCTTTCCTGAGATTGTACTTGGACCTCTTGTAACTTTCTTAGTTACCAGACTTGAATGCCTCTGATCTGGCTCTCAACCATGAAGCTCATGGTTCATCCTGGGCTTCTGATCGGGAAGGCTTGGAATGCATTTGTGGGGACATGCTCATATAGTATAATCAAAAAGAACTTTCTAAATGGAATTGGATAAGTTGTTGAAGGGGCAAAAATTAGAGAGATGTGAGAAACGAGCAACAAAATCAGCCAAAAGAGGAAAAAATTTGCAGATGCTGGAGATCCAAGCAACACACACACACAAAATGCTGAAGGAACTCAGCAGGCCAGGCAGCATCTATGGAAAAGAACACAGCTGATGTTTTGGACAGGACTGCATTGAATCTAATATGTGTTTCACTGAACTTCCACAAAGTTTTCTCATTAAAACCTCTGAAGAAAGCTTCCAGCTCAGGTGATTTCTGAGAAGGTGTTTAACTCCCTGCCCAGCTTTGTATGCAATGCACTGCAAGGGCAGTAGAGTGAAAAAATAACTCATCTTCAAAGACCTCACCTTGGATTGGAGACACGTCTGCATGCCATACACTACAATATCAGCTTCCAACCCCATCAATGTCGGTCGCCGAGCCCCGGAAGTCAAGTTAGAAAGTGATGCATCGATTGTGTCTTTGCGACACTCATGCAAAACCATGATTAGCAGAGTTGCCGCACTGGCCCATTCAGAGCTGAAGCAAGAATGAGAGCAGCGGATGCTAAGTACAAAGCTGAAATGTTAATTGAAAAAGATCAGGTAAACATGTAGCAAACGTGTCTGATTCTGTGCTGTGAAGTTTATATAACTCCACGTAAATGGCAACAGCAGGCATAAATGGTCTATGACTCTAATGGTTTAGGTTTTATGTTAACATGATCTATCATTTCTGTTCCTGCCTTTGTCACCCATTGTCTTTTTAGTTATCTATTGCCTGTAAGTAAATAACCCATTCCACGAGCCTGGCTCAAATCAGCAACCAATGGAACTGAATCATACAATCATTTAAGTGATCAGGATTTATTTCACTGCAAATTAAGAAAAGAATTGCTGGTAAATGGCATTGCAAAAAATGAGTATAATGTTTCTAACTTTTTTCAGGTTTCATGGGGAATACTTTAGATGTTCTGAAGGAAAATTATTTGACTCATCATTTTGCATTGTGATTAAAAACAAAAAGCCACATAATAATCCAAGAATGGAATTGTAAGTAACAGAAGCAAACAAAGAACAATTGTACTTCAACAGCAAAGACCTGTTATCGGGACTTTGGTGGCTTTAACAAGTCCTGACATATAGAGCAATTACTGACTACCAAATGTATTGCAACCATGCGTGATTTACATAATTATGCAGACAATTTAAAACAACAGCTCTCTGTTGCATATTGTACCAACATTCAAACCACACTAATGCAGCAGGAAGAAAATTATATTAATTATTTTATTTTATTCTCATCCCTATGAAAACAGGGACATGTTACTAATGTTCAAAATCTAAGTGCTGTATATGAATATTTTTAAAGTGTGGATAAACATGAATGATTCTACAGTAGCACACACAATGATCCTTCTACATAGGGTGAGACAAAAGCACATTTGTTGTTAAACTGTTTAAACGGTTTAAGCAGCTTCGTCCTCCACCAGCTTTGCCTTCAAGAAGTGTTTTTCTTTCATATAACTGACTTGGTTTGGGTATTATTAAGTACATAAGGAAAGATGAAAAGACTCCTGGATCAATTAAGTAGGTTTCATTAATTCATCCAGAATGCTGATAATTCCAAATATTTAATTTCCTGTGATAAAGTTAGGAAATATGCTTCCTCCTTCCCAATTGGTAAAGGGTAAGACCAGTATTTGCCTGCTTCTTATCCCGTAAACATTATAGAGTAATCCAAGCAGTTCAATGCCTATAACTTTCCACAAAGAGTTTGATGATTTCCATAATTCTGATACCAACTATTTATCCAGCATTAACTACACTGCTTCATTGGTTTTCATATAATCACAACTTCCTCTTGCTTATTTTATAATATCAAAAATGAGAATAATGGATGTAACCAAATAATTTAATCTATTTGAGAAAAAATGTTCATTCTTTAATTCGGGAATGTATGTCGACCTTTTTGAATGCTAGAGCATATTTTACACTTCTCTACATGATACTTCAGCCTCAACTGATCAATGAATTTATTTTTTTTTATCTTCTGTACATTAACAGAAACTATATTAACTATGTCACCAAAATCTGAAGCAGCAAAATGTTGTGATATAGACAAACTTCAGTTACTTCTGTCCAGTGAGAATTTATATAGCTGATTTTACTTGGCTATCACTACATTAATAAGTAAATTTGCTACAACTAGTCTTGTGAAACAAACTTGAAGATATATTTTTGTTTACGAGAAATTAAAAACCTGTATTTTGAAACCAATATTTTAAATTGCATCATTCCTACTTTTGCAATATATTTCAGTGAAAAATGGCATCACAGAGTACAGAGATTATATGAATTGAGCTAGGACGTATTTAGTTCAATGAAGCTGCAGGAACAATTTGATTCAACATATAAATAAGCACATACCCTTGACAATTGATTCAGCTGCATAGAGGTCCCGTTTGTACGTCACCTAAAAGACAGACAAATCTGATTAAGTTCAACTTAGGAAAAATAAAATCTATATGCAATGTAATCATTGTCTGAAGTCACTTCTTCCATTAATGGAACATACAGTTTATATCCTGGAACTGGCATCACTGAACCCGTTAAAAACAACACAAGCTAAAGCATAAGAACATGAGTGTCCTATAAGAGTAAATGGTTTGAGTTTGGGTGCATTTCCAGCAACCAAAGTGCAAAGCGGTGACTAAGTTGGAAAACGACAGAATATGTGGTATGTAGTGCATGCAAACACAACTGAGAACCAGACTGAATGCAGAAAATTAAGATACAGGAAAGGAAATAAAGGTAGTGAGAGATGAGCGCATTAAACCTCCCAACTCCCACTGTTACCCTGAGTATACCTCTTCCCACCCTGTCTCCTATAAAAATGCTATTCCCTTTCCTCAGCTCCTTCATCTCCACCACAAATCTTCCCAAAATGAGGCTTTCTTCAAAGAATGGGGTTTTCCTTCCTCTACCACTGATGCCGCTCTTACCCGCATCTCCTCCATTTCTGGACATCAGCACTCACCCCATCTTCCCAGAGCCTTAATGGTGATTGAGTTCCTCATGTCCTCACCTACTAGCCCAAGAGCCTCCACATCCAAAACATCATTCTCCACAAATTCTGCCATCTTCAGTGGGATCTTACTACCAAACACATCTTTGCCTCCCACCCACGCCCATCTCACTTTCTGCAGGGATCGCTCCCACAGTGATTCCCTTGTCCATTCGTCCCTCCCCACCAAGCGACCACCCTGCAAGCAACAGATATGCAATACTTGCCTATTTACCTCCTCCCTTACCTCCATTCAGGGCTCCAAACAGTCCTTCCACTTGAAACAAAACTTCACCTGCAGATCTGTTGGAGTCACATATTGTATCCAGTGCTACCTGATGCAGCTTCCTCTACATTGGTGAGACCTGACATCAATTGGGGAACTGCTTTGTCGAGCACCTCAACACCATCCATCAAAAGCAAAATTTCCCGGTGGCCAAACATTTTAATTCCTATCCCCATTTTCATTCTAACATGTTACTCCATGGCCATCTCTTTTGCCATGATGAGATAACTCTATGGGGGGAGGAGCAACACCTCATAATCCATTTAGGTAGGCTCCAAACTGATGGCACAAACATCAATTTCTCCTTCCAAGTAAAAGAAAAATCTTTCTCCTTCTTTCTTCTTCTGTTCTCCACTCTGCCCTCTTACCTCTTCTCACCTGCCTATCACTTCCCCTGATGTCCCACCTGCTTTCCTTTCTCCCATGGTCCACTGTCCTCTCCTATCAGATTCCTTCTTCTCCAGTCCTTTACCCTTCCCACCCAGCTGGCTTCACCTATCACCTTCTACCTGGTGTTACTTCTACTTCCCCCCCCCCCCACCTTTTTATTCTGGCATCTTCCCCCTTCCTCTCCAGTCCTGAAGAAAGGTTTCGGCCGAAAATGTCGACTGTTTATTAATTTCCATAGAGGCTGCCTGAACTGCTGAATTCCTCCAACATTTTGTGTGTGTTGATTGCGAGTGGTGTTCAAAATGGTCCAATTCTATCTCAACAGGTCTATAACCCTGTTTTGGACCCAATAACTGAAGGCAGCATATCCAGAGAAGGGTTCCTGGAGAATAAGATAGGTTGTGGATCAGGTATCAGTGGAAGAACACTTTGAGAACAGTAGTCATTACGCCATAAAGTTTAGATTTGAAAAGCAAATAGGCTGAAAGCAATCTAGAGGAGAAGGACTGACTTCTATGGAATCAGGGGATATATGCTGGACTAAAATGGAATTAAGGACAGCCACGTTAAACTACGTGACTTTTAAAAAAGAGACATTTCAATAGAGCTAACTACATTTGAACAAGAGGTGAAGTTATAAAATAACAAACTTAGGAGCTCGCTACATGTCTAAAGACATAGAGAAAATTATGTCACTGGAGAGGGGAGGATGTACAATACCTATCAAGTGAATAATTCATGAACAAGATTGGATATGGGAATCTGAGAGAAAAGCCAAAAGTAAAATAAAAAAGGCAAAGAAAGAATATGATCACAGAATAGCAGATGGCATGAAAGGGAATACAAAAGCTTTATCTAAGCAAGCAAATATTAAGATGGAAATAGCAGAAACAGGTAATTATGGCTGATGAGACAAAACATTTATGATGCATAGGGTGAGGCCGGAACATCAAGAAAGAAGATGTTGTCAATATGGAGATGAAGAGAAAATTAAGAAGCAGGCATAGGTTTTGCTTAACATAAATAAGTCAACGTGGTCCAGATGAGATGCATCATAAATTGCTGAAAGATGTGGGGGTGGTTTATTATTTTTAATTTATAAAGAATAGTATTATCCTTTCTCTCTAACATGAGAAATACCAGAGAAATGGAGAAAGGCATTGTCAAAAAAGATATGCTAGGCCAGGTGCTGGATAAGCTTCCAGAAAAAAAAAATTCAAGAAATTTGGGAGAAATCTGAGTTAACAAGGAGGGTCAACACAAATTTATTAAAGGCAAATCATGTTTAAATATTCTGCTGAGGCAACCGAGAAGGCAATACATTCAATATTGTCTATATAATATTAAGTAGTCATGTAAAGAAATCCCATATAAAAAGCTAGTGAACAAATTGAGGCTCACAAAATAACAGAGTCAAGTTTTACCATGGATCAAACAAAAAGTAGAAAATAAAAATAGGCAGCAATAGTTCTCAGATTGAAGATTGGTTGGCAGTAGTGTTTTCCAGCAATCAGTGCTTGGACCCATAGTTTCATAAATATCTTGGATATTCGTGTCAAATTAGTCATTTTTTTTCCTTGTTGACCTTGAATCAAATTTCAAACTTCCATAAGACCCTTAGGTTGGAAGTACAGTAACCAGTGAGGAAGACAGCAATGGACTCGAAGAAGACATTGATAGGTTAGATTGGGCAGACAAATGCAGGATGGAATTATTTCAGAGAAATAGTATAAAACATTATAACCTTCAATATAAAGTGAACTTAAAAGAAATTCAATTTTTTTACCTAAAGTTTACATGCTATACTTCCAACTCCTTAAATTAAATAAAAAGTTAAAACAGAGCAGTTTATCTCATATTTTTACCATTAAAACAGCTAAATTAATCAGTTAATCTCACATACAATTTCCTTACTGTTTTGATGAACTGAATTGAATTGAATTGAATGATCTTTATTGTCATTATACATAGGTACAATGAAACTCTGTTTGGCTTCCTCTCAGGCAATCAAACAAAGTGGTAGATAAAACAAGACAGTTATAGAAAAATGGTATTAAATTGTTTCCTTACAAAGAAATAGAATCAGTATTTTCAAATACTAGACTTTATGGTTTTGACATGCATTCATGCATTCTCAAGAAAAATTATAAGACAAGAATTTAGGCTTGGAAAGTCACTTGTCTTAGCTTGAGCTGCTTCTCTGTTATAGCAATCCAAAGTTCATCTTACTTTCCTGCTTCCTTTATTATGGCTTTCCATTTATGAAATATACCACTGTCTTCCCTTATTATCAGCAATGGTCTGGTTCTTAACAACTCCTTGTAACAAAGCGTTTCGTGCTCCAATTACCTATGTGCAGAGATATTTTTATCAACTTCTTATTCTATTATTGGATTTTAATTGATTAGTTCACAACATAAATTTCCTAACCACAAAAATTGTCTACCCTCACTTATTTTGTTAATACCTTTTATCAGTTTAATCTACCTAGAATTTACAAACCCAGATCCGCATGATCAAATGGGAGATATTTTGTGATTCATTGGAGTCAGAAATCTTTCCACAGCTGGGAGAAGACTACCAAAGAGGAAGACAATCACAGCAAAAAAGCAAGTTCCTAATCTACTAAGCAACTCATATGTTGCTCTAAGCGCACGAATAGATAATTGGAGAGGAAGAGAAGTATACCCTACCAAAGACAGGACGGAATTAGAAGCCATCAATTTATACAGAAGGAATGTAGACCAACAGTCAAAAATAAAAAGGATTTGATTGGAATGGAAGAACTCTGATGATCAAAGTCAATACATACATCTTCATCTTCATTCCTTGTAAATTCACCATCAACCTCACACCTTGCACTGTGCAGTAACTCTCTACCAAACAACATGTAGTAATAACATTCTTGAGTCCTATCCCATCCTTGCATACTTCACACTGATATCACATTAACACCCACAACTCACAGCTTCCACAAAATACCAGCTATCCAACTAAGTCAAACTCAGCAACCAAATCACAATACAATGCCAACTCATCCCTCCTTTGCAGGACACCGTGACACAGAACTGTCAGCACCAACAGGCTGTTGGTACCAGGCACTAATCAGGTGACAGTCTTCACTTTTCTCAAAGCTGCTGACTCAGTCTAAAAGCCAATGAGATCATTGAGGGCAGTGGAATGTTCATAACTAATCTCTCAATCCCACTTATCTCAAGGTCTATCATAAATAAAAATAATTTAATTCCTCTTTCTATTCCTTAATGGTATATAATTGATTTTGTTCTAATACAAACATCAACATTATTTTTTAAATCCTACCTCTAATGGAAGCTTTGAACAATATTGTTTTAGTCTCTCTTAACCTCTTCTGAAAAGGTTAGAGCAACAGTGAAGTCCCAGCTCTGGCCAAACCATGGTTGCAATCTTATTCTAATTAACACAAAAGTGAAACTTTAATTTATTTTTTTTTCCTTCTTACCTTCCACAAATCAGGTGGTCCATCAAGGAGCTTTGCAGAGACTCCACAGTACTGCAGAGCTAAATGAAGACACTCCGTCCCATGCTCAAGATCATAATCTGTGCACTGTAACAGAAAATGTGATCAGCCCTGAGGAAATTAGTGGAGCTTGCTGATGTTTTAACTTACAATTGTCTTTCTACAGGAGTAAGAAAATTAAACAAATTTCTAACCTGCTGGTTATAGCAAAAACAGCTTCAGAAGTTATAATTTAACTGTATTTGCTCAGCCACCACATGGTAAGTTATTTTATAAGAATAGGCATGTTTATATTTTCAATATTTGTCCACATACATTTGGACATATGTGTCAAATATAGCTGTTTTACACTGAACACTAATGGAAAGTGTAAAGGAGTTAATCTAAAAAGGCACTGTAGAAGAACATAAAGAAAGGTACAGCATGAATCCTGATATGAGATACCATTATCAAACTGATCATGAGCTAGTAACAGCAGTCTTAGCTCATGAAAGTCCCACTTGCCTTTTGAGACAGGATAGAATTTCACAGAGGAGATAACATGAGAGCCATTGCTGCACAGAGAGAAAATGAGGGAGAATGATTCTTCTTCTTGAAAGGGATACACGTTTTTAAACACAGATCAAAATTAAAAATTCTGCCAATTACACATGTGGAAGGTAACACAGAATATTGAGGCAGGCAATAAAAAGTAGATAAAGTTAATAGAACTGAAGCTGGTCAACTTCCCAAGACAAATTCTATCCCATTGTTTATGATATTCCCTTCTACCTCTTCTCATAATCCCTTCCCTCATGGCCAACAGCTTAGAATGTTTATAAGTTACCACAGCATTTCCTAAGGACTGTCACACTGGCTAAAACAAAAACAATAGCTTCTTTAGTGACCTTTACTTCTTTAGTGGTAACAATATTTGCTAATAATTGCAGTGTTCTCTTTCACTTGCAACTTCCCGGATAGTGACTGCACACAATAAAACTAGGCAAGCTTTCAGGTTTGGGTTGGCAAGTTGCAAATAATATTTCAACCACATAAAAAACCAGCAAATCACCACTTCTAACAAGAAAGAATCTGATCTCTTCACTGTGATATTCAACACATTGCCATACTCAAAGTTCCACCAATAAAATATTATCTCACCCCATTCAACACCCTTAAACATCACCAACACAGTGTGCACCATTCACAAAATGCACTGTAATAACATATCAAGGCCACTCTGAAAGCAGCTCCCAAATCTTTATTACCTGAAGGTACAAGGGTAGGAAGTGCACAGTTGCAGCACCCTGAATATATTGCTGGCATTTTATCAACATTACCTCCCGAGTACGTATATTTTCCCAAACAAAGCACAATGACTTAAGAATCTCTTGTACTAGAAATTCAAGTATGATTAAAAATGGAGAATAAATCCCCAATAGTGCCTACAACTTATAAATTAATTTCTAAAAGTTGCAAACCGCTACACCCAAATGCTTGTTTCAAATTTCAACATATATTTTGTAAAACCGAGTGACATTACGAAAAATAGGAGTATAATTTTGTCTTTGTTCACTGGTGCTAACCAGTTAATATATCAGCTGGCCACACATCCTGCTCTGATCATTCCTATTCCATTGACTTCAAATACATCCCACATCCTCTGTCACTCAGGCTGTCAGCAGCAGGAGGAGAATGTTTAAAAGAATAAGTCACTTGGAAAACCCATAACCCTACATGGAATATACTCTAGCCTAATATCTAGACCGGTGTTAACTGACCAACTATTTAAATCATTTCACACCATGCTTTGGAGCAGTCCACAGTTCCTGTCACTGGTCTTAGTTTGAATTTTAGAAGTATTTTCCTCTCACTTGAACGTGTCCAGCATATCATGTGAGCAAAAGGAAAGGTTAATCCAGTCAGGGCTATAGGGTAGCCTTGTGAATTTATGGTTGCTTGGTAACCATCCCAGCTGGCATGTTTGGCTAAGCTGAAAAGGAAAGGAAAGAAACTGGACTCAGTTGCCCCCTCTTTCACCAGCTGGAGTGGGGTGTAGGCATTACTCAAGATTGGAAATAAGACTCCGGGGCTCACGGATCTGGTGTTGAAAATTATTGCTGAAAGCAAAGACCCTTTACCAAGCATGCAAAATGTTTCTGAATCTAAAGCCAATATTGTTCTTTACAACGTTAAAATGAAAATGGGTATAGGATTAATGATTAATGTGTTAGCAAGAGCTGGCTTCCAAACTGAAATTAGATCTATAAATTACATGCTCTTCCTCATCAAATGGCATCTCTGTTTCCAACAGTTTTGTTTTGTTTCCACACCCAGACTTTACATTAAGTCTCTGCTCTACATCTCAATCATCACTCAGGAGAATGACAGTCGCATTTTGTGGTCTGTAAAGGCTTCAGTTACAAGAAATAATAGAGCTGCCACCTTTACAATAAAGGGTATATTATTTAATCTAATCTTAAAATCTCATCTGTCCTTTTCTGCCTTACCAAACAAAGGTATCTTCCTCCTCCAGAAAATCCAGAGGCAGCCATAGAGTGAATGCAGCCACTTGCACCTTATTTCTATGCTCACATTAGTTTCAATATAAGTGGGATATGCCTAGCCACAGCACACTGGCAATTTCAGTCAAGGTATAGTTCTTCATTTAAATATGCTAGGGAGTAATTTGGAGGTATAGGAGGATAGCAGATATTAATTCAGACAAGAACCAGTCTTCAGTTCTTGATGTAAATTGTAAGCAGTAAATTGAAGTTAAAAGCACAGACTGGTCCACAGACAAAGAGATGTGATTTGCAAACTGGTGACAATGACTTGTTCGCAGGTGCATCAACGAAATGTTAAAACAATCTGCTTATGCTAATTGACTTGCATCAAACCTGGCAACATGCCTAAGTTATTTTCATAATTGTGACTTGAATTTAAGCTGACAGACCAGGCATATAAAACACAGTCACAGGTATATTGTAGGTGCAATCAATAGCTGATCTATTGTGTACTCAGAGAGTCTGCTCACACAAATACTCTTGGGCGTCTGGCTCTCTGTCTTCAGAAGTTTTTAGAATATCCGTGTCAATTAGTTTGTCCCAGGGGTGTTTGAGCATTCAGATGTGTCTCCCACTATAGATAAATAATTCAAAGGAAGCATTGTCAACATAAAATATTGAAGTAAATGATGTCATTATAACTACTGAAATTGCCTTATATCACCTACTGTTACCTTTGATTTTAAGGGTATAAACTTTTGAATTTGCAAGACTCTGAGTTTCTCCAGAAGAACGCCTGTTGTCGTGATGAATAAAGATTTCTCTGTCTCCTGTTCCAGTATCTTTCCAGTGACTTTGATCACAGTGACAACAAATATATCATTAAATTGCCTGTAAGATTTATATGTACCAACATCATCACTTCAATATTCAAACCTGTGTTACATACATTCCCAAATTCAGCAACCTTTAAAATTTTCAAGCATGTAATTTCAGGAGCTTAAACTAGCAGCAATTTTAAAAAGAAAATTAATTTTCACAAATCAAAGTGGGTTTCAAATTTCCGATTCATTTATCACATGCACATTGAAACATACAGTGAAATGCACTGTTTGTGTTAACAACCAATACAACCCAAGGAGATACTGAGGACAGCCAGCAAGTGTTGCCACACATTGCAGCCCAACATAGCATGCACACAATGTTTAGCAGAACAGCAATGAAAGAGCAACAGCAAAACAAGCCCCTTTCCTCCCTCCTGTACACCCACCCACCCATTCACAAAACAGTCCTCCAACCCAAAGACAGGCAGCCTCCATTTTGTGAAAAAAACACACCAGACTTGTCTTAATAGCTTTTCCAATTATTTCACATTTGGATAATGGCAATGGGATATTTATCAAATAATTGAGTTACTTAAGGTTATTTCGATTTTTTATTTTACATGCAGTACAGTCGGCACTCCTTCTCCGCGGGTTCCGCATGCGCGGATTCAACCAACCGCGGATTGAGAAAACCCGGAAGTTCTCTCTCCAGCACTCGTTGTTTGAGCATTGTTCACCTCGCATCCCGTGTACAGACTTTTTTTCTTGTCATTATTCCTTAAACAATAGAGTACAACAACTATTTACATAGCATTTACATTGTATTAGGTATTATAAGTAATCTAGAGATGATTTAAAGTATACGGGAAGACGTGCGTAGGTTATATGCAAATATTATGCCATTTCATATAAGGGACTTGAGCATCCGCGGGGGGTCCCGGAACAAATCCCTCGTGGATAAGGAGGGCTGACTGTACATAACTTCAATGAAATTTGATGGGTAAAATGCATCCATTTCAAAGACTATATTTGAGATTAACATTTTTTTTGAAGTACCTGTCTTCCTGTTTAGGTAAATATCCTACAGCACAATCTGATGCAAAATGAGAGGAATCTCTTGGAATCAGATTTTGTAAGAACTTCCAAAAGGCAATGCTCTGGTTAGGACTAATTAGCAGCACTTTCTCTATCTGGTGGCCATAAAACTTTGTAATTTCTCTTTTTCTAAAAAGGATGGAGGTGAACAGATCCTCAATGAGCAAAGGGGTGAAAGTTTACCACAGGTATGCAAAATGCAGAGTTGAAGTTACATCAGATCGGATGGTGGGTCCAGTTGTGGGTCCACTTGGCACACTCTGCTTTTAATTCATACATTTACATGATTCTACAATTATCTAAAGGTTCTTGCTGAACAATACACCTTCCGCACAGTCTGATACGCCAAAGTCTAAATACAATCCAACCATCTTCTCTGAGTAACTAGTGAAATAGACAGATTGTTGAATATACCAGCAACATCACAAAACTAACAGAATTTTAAAGCAAACACAAAGGCAGATTAACTGGCTACTTGCATCACTTATTCAAAATCTTCTTTCCCCTTGGCAGGGTATCAAAAACAAAAGGGTGTAGGTTTAACATAAGAGGAAGGTGTTTTAAAGGGGAAAGTTTTTGTTTTACACAGAATAATGGTTGATAGCTGGAATATGTTGCCAGAAAAGTAATGGAATCACTGAATGTTACTATATTTAGGAGTCATTTAGGCAGACACATAAATAAGCAAAACATAGAAGGAAATAGTTTCCCTGCAAGAAAACTAGATTAACATTGACAGTAAAAACAAAATCAGCATGGAATTGCTGGGCAATTGGACCCTTTTCAGTGCTCTGTGATTCTATGACTGTTATGACTTGAGTACAGACCATTACAGGAGGGCATAGGTTTAAAGTGAGAGGAGAGACACTTAACAAGAACCTGAAGGCAACACTTTCACCCAGAGTGCCGTCACAGGTAGATAGGGTAACACTGGCTTTCATAAAACAAAATACTGAGTAAAGGAATCAGAATGTTATGTTGAAGTTATGGCCAAATTTGGACTATTGTGCGCAGTTTTTGGTCACCGACCTACGGGAAAGACACAATATCTGAAAACTGAAAAAGTACAAAGAAAATTTACAAGGATGTTGCTGGGACTTGAGAAATGAGTTATAGGGAAAGGTTGAATAGGTTAGGACTTCACTCTCTGGAGCATAGGAAAATAAGGGGAGGTTTGATAGAGGTATACGACATTATGAAGGGTTGCATTCACAAAAATGTAAGCAGGCTTTTTCCACTGAAGATGGGGAGACTCGAACTAGGGGTCATAGGTTAAGGATGAAAGGTGATATATTTGAAAGGGAAACTGAGGGGGGATCTTCTTCACTCAGAAGGTGGTAAGAGTGTGGAACAAACTGCCAGTGGAAGTGGTGGATGCAGGTTTGAAAGTTACATTTAAGAGAAGCTTGGATAAGTACATTAATGGGAGGGGTATGGAGGTCCATAGTCCATTTGTGAACCAATGGGGCTGGTCAGAATAACATTTTGGCACAAACTAGATGGGCCAAAGGGCCTGCTTCTGTCCTGTAGTACTTTATGACTCGATGACTTACTTATCAATACTCTGCTCACTGATGCCAAGTTTTGAATCCCCTGGACACTTCAAGTTCGGACCCAATTATAACATTGAACTAAACATGGACTAGAGATACAGATTCCAGGCAAGGGTAGTGAGAGACCATTCTTGACACCACTTCAGCATTTGATGAAGCAGGACATCAAAGAGTCCTGCTAAATTGAAGTCAGTGGTTATCAAGGGGAAAATCTAATAGTTGGAGTCATGTTTAGTATTGTAGTAATTATAAATTACTACAATACTAAACATATTGATAATTGTAGTAGTTGGTGTCAAATATTTCAGTCCCTGGAACTGCTATAGAGATCCTCAGTGCAATGGCCTAGGACCAACAACCATTTATCAATGACCATTGTCCATCATAACAGCAGGAGATGGGACTTTGGATGATGACTACACAAGCTCAATTCCAGTCTCCATATGTATGCAGCAGAATGGACAACATTCAGGCATAGGCTGATAAATGTTAAATAGTATATCACAAAAGTGACAGAGCTGCCATCTCCAACAAGATGATATCTAATCACTCTGCTCTTGATATTCAAAGCTATTGCACTTGCCAAGTTCTTCACTATCAACATCCTGGGCACCATCATTGACCAGAAGCTCAGCTGGATCTGCCATATACCTACATGCTCACATCCCAAAAAGGGAACAAAATACTTTTATTCTGTATTGCTTCTCCAAATATTAGAACCATCAGATGATAAGGTGAGCTGTAAGAATTCTACCTGCTGATAAGCTTTGTAAATGACATCAAATATGAAGGCTTGGGGCATTTCACTCGCCCTGTACTTGGCACGTTCCAGTGAATGGTCAAGGTAGCCTTCTGGGTTGGTTGCAACAACAGTAGAAACAAGAGGTCTGATAGCTCCCGCAGCCTAAAAACAAAAACATAGGAATAGTTTCTTAGAATGAGTCCTTTCAATGAAATAAAAGAATAAACAGGAGACAGAATCATTTATTACTGAGTTCATAGCTTGAAAGAAACCAGTTATATAATTTCTTAAATGTTGAACATATTCGCCTTTGAAACTAATAGTTAAAAGTAGGCATTAATTAATGTGGTCTTCTTTACAGGACAAGAACCTTCTTGTGCTGTGATTAAGGGTCTCAGCCCAAAACGTCAATTGTTTATTAATTTCCATTGATGCTGCCTAACCCACTAAACTCCTCCAGCATTTTGTGTGTTGCTTTGGGTTTTCAGCATAGAGTCAGAGAAATGTACAGCACAGAAACAGGATATTGAGCTCTTCTACTCCAGGCTGAGCCACTTAAACTACCTTCTCTGGGACCATACCCGCCATACCTCTACATCCATTTGCACTGGACACTTATAACTTGTTTTTAACTGACAAGTGCTTGTTGTGTTTTACTATTTATTGTTATGTTTATTATTTAGTGTTGCGTTTGTTATGTTATGATTGCACTGCTCCTGGGAAACGCTGTCTCATTCTGCCCTGCAGAGCTGATGTACGGTTAGAATGACAATAAAGTTTTTGAATCTTGAAATCTATCCAATCTTCTCGTAAACATTGAAATTGTGCTCACCTGCACCACTTGTGCTGGCAGCTTGTTCCACACTCTCACAACCCTAAGTGAAGAAGGTTTCCCTCATGTTCTCCTTAATCTTTTCACCTTTCACCCTTAATCCATGACCTCTAGTTGTAGTCCCATTCAAACCTCAGTGGAAAACCCCTAGTCAAGTCAAGTCAAGTCACTTTTTATTGTCATTTCGACCGAACGGCTGGTACAGTACATAGTAAAAATGAGACAATGTTTTTTTCAGGACCATGGTGTTACATGACACAGTACAAAAACTAGACTGAACTACGTAAAAACCAACACAGAAAAAAACTACAGTAGACTACAGGCCTACCCAGGACTGCATAAAGTGCACAAAACAGTGCAGGCATTACAATAAATAATAAACAAGACAATAGGGCAGTAAGGTGTCAGTCCAGGCTCTGGGTATTGAGAAGTCTGATAGCTTGGGGGAAGAAACTGTTACATAGTCTGGTCGCGAGAGCCCGAATGCTTCGGTGCCTTTTCCCAGACAGCAGGAGGGAGAAGAGTTTGTATGAGGAGTGCATGGGGTCCTTCATAATGCTGTTTCCTTTGCGGATGCAGCGTGTAGTGTAAATGTCCATGATGGTGGGAAGAGAGACCCCAATGATCTTCACAGCTGACTTCACTATCCGCTGCAGGGTCTTGCGATCCGAGATGGTGCAATTTCCGAACCAGGCAATGATGCAGCTGCTCAGGATGCTCTCAATACAACCCCTGTAGAATGTGATGAGGATGGGGAGTGGGAAATGGACTTCCCTCAGCCTTCGCAGAAAGTAGAGACACTGCTGGGCTTTCTTTGCTATGGAGCTGGTGTTGAGGGACCAGGTAAGATTCTCCGCCAGGTGAACACCAAAAAATTTGGTTCTCTTAACAATCTCTACTGAGGAGCCATCGATGTTCAGCGGGGAGTGAGTGGTCGCTCCGTGCCCTCCTGAAGTCAACAACCATCTCTTTTGTTTTGTTCACATTCAGAGACAGGCTGCTGGCTCTGCACCAATCCATTAGCCGCTGCACCTCCTCTCTGTAAGTTGACTCGTCGTTCTTGCTGATGAGACCCACCACAGTCATGTCATCGGTGAACTTGATGATGTGATTCAAGCTGTGTATTGCTGCACAGTCGTGGGTCAGCAGAGTGAACAGCAGTAGACTGAGCACAGAGCCCTGGGGGGGGGGCCCATGCTCAGTGTGATGGTGTTGGAGATGCTGCTCCCGATCCGGACTGACTGAGGTCTCCCAGTCAGGAAGCCTAGGATCCAGTTGCAGAGGGAGGTGTTCAGGCCCAGAAGGCTCAGCTTTCCAATCAATTTCTGAGGGATGATTGTGTTGAATGCTGAACTGAAGTCTATGAACAGCATTCAAACGTATGTGTCTTTTTTGTCCAGGTGGGTTAGGGCCAGGTGGAAGGTGATGGCAATGGCGTCGTCTGTTCAGCGGTTGGGACGGTACACAAACTGCAGGGCGTCCAGTGAGGGGGGCAGCAGGGTCTTGATATGTCTCATGACGAGCCTCTCGAAACACTTCATGATGACGGATGTAAGCGCAATGGGACAGTAGACATTTAGGCAGGACACTGAAGACTTCTTCGGCACAGGGACGATGGTGGTGGCCTTGAAGCACGTTGGAATGGTGGTGCTGCTCAGGGAGATGTTGAAGATGTCAGTGAGAACATCTGCTAGCTGGTCTGCACATCCTCTGAGCACTCTACCAGGGATGTTGTCTGGTCCAGCAGCCTTCCGTGGGTTGACCCTGCACAGGGTTCTTCTCACATCGGCCCTACTTGCATTTACCAAGCGAATGAATCTTCTTGATGAACCTCCCATGCAGGACCTTGTCAAATGCCTTGCTAAAGTCTATGTAGATGCCTTTATCAACTTTCCTGACAACTTCTTCAAAAAAGACACGACCTACCACGCACGAAGCCCATGTCTATCAAAATACTCATATCCAGCTCTTCTGAATACCTTCCAATAACTTTCCTACTACTAATGTCAGGCTCACTGGCCTATAATTTCATGGTTTATTTTTAGAGCCTTTCTTAAACAGCATAAGAAGACTGGCTATCCTCCAATCTTCCAGTACTTCACCTGTCACTAATGATGTTTTAAATATCTCTGTTACAGCCCCAGTCTGCACTTGTCACCTGTTGGGTCAGAGGAGACACCTTCTGAGGCCCTTGGGATATATCCACCCTAATTTGCTCAAGACAGCAAACACTTCCTCCTCGGCAATCTATGTAGACTTCATGAAGTTCATGCCATTTTGCCTGACTTGTATGGACTGCGTCCATCTCCTGAGTAAATGCAGATGCAAAACATGGATTTAAGATCTCCCCCATCTCTTTTGGCTCCATGCGTGGATTACCATTCTGATCTTCCAGAGGATCAATTTTGTCCTTTTGCTCTTAACATATCTGTAGAACCCCTTAGGAATTTCTTTCACCTTGTCTGCTAAGGCAACCTCATGTCTTCTTTTAGCCCTCCTGATTTCTTTCTTAGAAGTTCTCTTACATTTCTTATACTCCAAAAGCACCTCATTTATCCCTATCTGCCTATACTTGCTATGCACCTCTTTCTTTTTCTTAACCAGAACTTCAATATCTCTTGAAAACCAAGGTTCCCTAAAGTTGTTATCTTTACTTTTTATTCTGACCAGCACATAAAAGCTTTGTACTCTCAAAATTTCACTTTTGAAGGCCTCCCAAAGTACACCTTTGCCAGAAAACAGCCTGTCACAAACCACACTTTCAAGATCCTTCCCCATTCCAACAACATTGGCCCTTCTCCAATTTAAAATCTCAACCTGGGGACCAGACCTATCTTTTCTCCATATTTACTTTGAATCTAATGGCATTGTGATCACTGGATGCAAAGTGTTCACGGAAAATAACTTCTGTCACTTGCCCTGTCTAATAGCAGGACCAGATTGCACACTCTCTTGTTGGGACATCTACATACTGATTAAGAAAACTTTCCCCAGCACACTTGACAAACTCTATCCCATCTAGTCCTTTTACAGTATGGCACTCCCAGTCAATATGTGGGAAGTTAAAATCACCTTCTAAAACAACCTTATGTTTCTTGTACCAGTCTGCAATCTCCCTAGAGGTTTATTCCTTTAAATCCCTCGGACAGTTGGGTGGTCTGTAATATAGCCCCATTAACGCGGTCATACCTTTCTTATTACTTGGTTCCACCCAAAATGCCTCACTGGACGAGTTCTCCAGTTTGTCCTGATAGAGCACTACCGTGGCATTTTCTCGGACTAGTAAAGCCACCCATCCTCCTTTAATCCTTCTTGCTCTGTTGCGCCTAAAACAACGGAATCTCGGAATAATGAGCTGCCAGTTTGCCCCTCCTGCAACCAAGTCTTACTAACGGCTACAATATTATAATTCCATATGGTGATCCATACTCTGAGCTCATCTATGATACAGTACTTCTTGCATTAAAATACACACAACTCAGACATTAGTTGCATCATGCTCAACCTTTTGACTCCTGAATTTGTCATGCATCTTCAGACTTCCTCGTACTTATTAATTAATATGTATGCGGTTCAGAATTTCCTTGACGATGTGAACAAAAATATTACATTTCTCATTCCAAAGTGCTTCTACTTAATATATGATTAATCTGATGTGAGTGAAGCTAGGGATGGAAACAGGATGCATGGCAGCTATGCAAGCGTTTGCAGGTCATAATGTCCTACATGGCAAAACTTAACATAAACGGCTGTGGTCCTTCACTCCCTTGATTAGCTGAATGCCTTTTGTGCATGCTTTGAAAGGGAGACTAAAATCATAACGGCACAGATCCATGCAGCACATGGCGACCCTGTGACATCTGTCTCAGAGGTCGATGTCAGAACAACTTTCAGGGGTTAACCCTTGCAAGGTGACAAGCCCCAATGGTGTACCTGGCAGGGCACTGAAAACCTGTACCAACCAACAAGACATCTTCAATCTCTCACCGCTGCACTTGGAGCTTCCCAACTGCTTCAAAAGGGCATCAACCAAACCATTGCCCAAAATCAGGATGAGCTGCCTCAATGACTATTGCCCAGTGGCACTCAGATCTACTGTGAAGAAGGGCTTTCAGGGATTGGTCATTGCTGGAATTAACTCCTGCCTAAGAAGGGACCTGGACGTGCTGCAATTTGCCAATCGCCACAATCAGTCTGAATGCTCTCCACTCAGCCATGAACCATAGGGACAGCAGCAAGACCTACCTCAGGCAACTGTTTATTGATTACAATAATGCTCAGCCTTCAACACCATCGTACCCTCAATACTGATCAACAAGCTTCAAGACCTGGGCCTCTGTACCTCCCTCTGCAACTGGATCCTGACTTGCTCATCGGGAGGTCACAGTCAGATTGGAAACTGCATCTCCTCTATCCTGACAATCAACACAGGTGCAACTTAAGGATGCATGCTCAGCCCGCTGCTCTGCTCTCTCTCTACCAATGACTATGTGGCTAGGCATAACTTATACACCATCTATAAATTCATGATGACATAACTGTTGTTGGCAGAATCTCCGATGGTGACAGGAGTGAGATAGATCAGCTGGTATAGCTGAGTTGCAATAACAACCTTACACTCAAGGTCAGTAAGACCAGGGAATTGGTTGCAGAATTCAAGAATGGGAAATTGAGAACACCAGTTCTCATCAAGGGAAACGGTAAGCAGCTTCAAGCTCCTGAGTGTCAATATCTCTGAAGTACAATCCTAGACCCAACATATTGACACAATTACGAAGAACGTACGCCAGCGGCTATCTTTCTTGAGAAGATTGAGGAGATTTCACATGTCACCAAACACCTGAGCAGTTTTCTACAGATGTACCACAGACAGCATTCTGTCTGGTTGCAATACCATCTGGTACGCAAGTGCCGATTCATAGGATTGGTAAAAGCTACAGAGGGTTGAAAACTCAGTTCCATCATGAGCACTACCATATTCAAATGTTGATGCCTCAGAAAGGCAAGATACATCATTAAGGATGCTCACCATCCAAAGACATGCCTTCTTCTCATTACTACCAACAGGGAGGAGGTACAAGAGTCAGAATTCAATGTTCCCTCCTCCATCAGATTTCTGAATGGTCCATGAACACTACCTCACTATTTTCATCTCGTTTTGCACTACTTATTTATTTTTATATTTCTTATTGTAACTTTAGTACTTTTTTTGTATTGCACCGTACTGCTGCCAAAAAACAACAATTTCACAACATATGTCAAGGATAATTATCTTGATTCTGATTATTGCACCTGATATTTCAAACAGTTCAAAGTGAAAATGTTAGATAAAAAATAGCTGAGTGTGTCACTGAAAAGTAGATATAACAAATCTGTGCTGATGCTCAGGATGCAAACAATGTCATAAATAGGGCAATTGAAACTGTGAACAGTGGTAATACATTACTGACTGAAATACTTTTATAGTCATTTTAAACTTTTAGTTCACCTTATAATCTATTTTTGTGACACCAATTTCTTGTGTGATAACATTGCCAATGTGACTTCAATACAGAAAGAAACATAGAAAACCTACAACACAATACAGGCCCTTCAGCCCACAAAGTTATGACAAACATGTCCCTACCGTAGAAAGTACTAAGCTTACCTATAGCTCTCCATTTTTCTAAGCTCCTTGTACCTATCCAAAATTCTCTTAAAAGACCCTATTGTATCCGCCTCCACCACCATTGCCGGCAGCCCATTCGACACACTCACCATTCTCTGAGTAAACAACTTACCACTGACATCTCCTCTGTACCTACTCCCCAGCACCTTAAACCTGTGCCCTCTTGTGGCAACCATTTCAGCCCTGGGAAAAAGCCTCTGACTATCCACACGATCAATGCCTCTCATCATCTTATAAACCTCTATCAGGTCACCTCTCATCCTCCATCACTTCAAGGAGAAAAGGCAGAGTTCACTCAACCTATTCTCATAAGGCATGCTCCCCAATCCAGGCAACATCCTTGTAAATCTCCTCTGTACTCTTTCTATGGCTTCCACATCCTTCCTGTAGTGAGGTGACCAGAACTGAGCACAGTACTCCAAGTGGGGTCTGACCAGGGTCCTATATAGCTGCAACATTACCACTCAGCTCCTAAATTCAATTCCACGATTGATGAAGGTCAATATACTGTACGCCTTCTTAACCACAGAGTCAACCTGTGTAGCTGCTTTGAGCGTCCTGTGGACTCGGACCCCAAGATCCCTCTGATCCTCCACACTGCCAAGAGTCTCACCATTAGTAGTATATTCTGCCATCATATTTGACCGACCAAAATGAACCACTTCACACTTATCTGGGTTGAACTCCATCTGCCACTTCTCAGCCCAGTTTTGCATCCTATCAATGTCCCGCTGTAAACTCTGACAGCCCTCCACACTATCCACAGCACCCCCAACCTTTATGTCATCAGCAGATCTACTAACCCATCCTTCCACTTCCTCATCCAGGTCATTTATAAAAATCACGAAGAGTATGGATCCCAGAACAGATCCCTGAGGCACACCAGTGGTCACCAACCTCCATGCAGAATATGACCCGTCTACAACCACTCTTTGCCTTCTGTGGGCAAGCCAGTTCTGGGTCCACAAAGCAATGTCCCCTTGGATCCCATGCCTCCTTACTTTCTCAATAAGCCTTGCATGGGGTACCTTATCAAATGCCTTGCCGAAATCCATATACACTACATCTACTGCTCTTCCTTCATCAATGTATTCAGTCACATCCTCAAAAAATTCAATCAGGCTCCTAAGATATGACCTGCCCTTGACAAAGCCATGCTGACTATTCCTAATCATATTATACCTCTCCAAATGTTCATAAATCCTGCCTCTCAGGATCTTCTCGATCAACTTACCAACTACTGAGGTAAGACTCACTGGTCTATAATTTCCTGGGCTCTTTCTACTCCCTTTCTTGAATAAAGGAACAACATTCGCAACCCTCCAATCCTCCAGAACCTCTCTCGTCCCATCGATGATGCAAAGATCATCGCCAGAGGGTCAGCAATCTCCTCCCTCACCTCCCACAGTAGCCTGGGGGATATCTCATCCGGTCCCGGTGACTTATCCAAATTGATGCTTTCCAAAAGCTCCAGCACATCCTCTTTCTTAATATCTACATGCTCAAGCTTTTCAGTCTGCTGCAAGTCATCACTACAATCACCAAGATCCTTTTCCATCGTGAATACTGAAGCAAAGTATTCATTAAGTACCTCTGCTATTTTCTCCAGTTCCATACACACTTTCCCACGGTCACACTTGATAGGTCCTAATTCTTTCATGTCTTATCCTCTTGCTCTTCATATACTTGTAGAATGCCTTGGGGTTTTCTTTAATCCTGCCTGCCAAGGTCTTCCCATGGCCCCTTCTGGCTCTCCTAATTTCCTTCCTAAGCTCCTTCCTAGTAGCCTTATAATCTTCCAGATCTCTAACATTACCTAGCTCTCTGAACCTTTGTGAGCTTTTTTTTTCTTCTTGACTAGATTTATTACAGCCTTTGTACACCACGGTTCCTGTACCCTACCATAACCTCCCTGTCTCATTGGCACGTACCTATGCAGAACTCCATACAAATATCCCTGAACATTTGACACATTTCTGCTGTACTTTTCCCTGAGAACATCTGTTTCCAATTTAAGCTTCCAATTTCCTGCCTGATAGCCTCATACTTTACCTTAATCCAATTAAATGCTTTTCTAACTTGTCTGTTCCTATCTCTCTCTAATGCTATTGTAAAGGAGATAGAATTATGATCACTATCTCCTAAATGCTCTCCCACTGAGATATCTGACACCTGACCAGGCTCATATCCCAATACCAAATCAAGTACAGCCCCTCCTCTTGTAGGCTTATCTACATATTGTGTCAAGAAACCTTCCTGAACACACCTAACAGACTCCACTCCATCTAAACCCTTTGTTCTAGGGAGATGCCAATCGATATTTGGGAAATTAAAATCTGCCATCACGACAACTCTGTTAAAATGTTTTTCCAAGATGAAATGTTTTTTCCAATGATGAAAATATGAACTCTTTACCCCAGCATAGTGACTGCTTCAAAACTTAATTTGTAACACACTGTCCACACACTTGACCAACTCTCTCTAACCCAACCTGGGATCCACGGACCCCTCGGTGAACGGTAAGGCTCACTGGCATAAAAAAAAGTTGGGAGCCCCTGTAAACCCATTTACGTTAAACAGTAGTGATCTGTGTACGCAGCTTAGTTCATTAAGGACAACATATCGCAACCTGGCCGCTATGTACAAAACAGATAGTTTGCTGGAAGACTGACTTTGAATAGATTGAGTGCAAGTTAAGGTCAGAGATGAAAATAAGACACTCAAGTGCAGGATTACGTGAGTAATAAGATGCTCAGCTCAGGGTCAAACAGAAGACCAAGGTCAGAACTTCAAGGCCAGCAAGCAATGGCCCTCCACAGAAGCCAGGAATTCTACACCCTGGTTCCAGCGCTTCCAACATTCTGCCTCCTCGGGTCATATCAGCATTACTCAATAACTTAAGAATTAATAACCACTCAAGTAGCGAATGTAAAGGCAAACGAGACTTCAAGTTTTGCAATCAATCGGCACTGAAGCATATTTACGTAAAGGTTAAAATGTCAGTTATAGCATTATCCCATTTTAAAACATTTGTGTGACTTCCATTAATGAAAAAGACTAAATTTAATCAGAAATAATGCACGTCTATTTATCACTGTCATTTTGAGCTTATCCGCTTTGAGGCACACAATGCTTTCATTTAGCACGATTATGTTTGGACAATGCTAATACTCCAAAATTGCTTCCACATGTTATTATCACAAAGATAGGTTTATACAAGGTTTTTTTTAAAAAAGTCACTAAGTCGCAAAGTTTCACAGACATTTTTTTGTGAAATAAGCTTCCCGTGAAAACAGCAATACTTCTAGTCCCAACTGAATCCTCTACTTTTACAGGTAGAAACGTGTATCTCAGTAACAGACACCTACACCAGAACTTATTTTAAAATCTGTGTCATGAACGGAATGCCAAAGCCACATAAAGGCAGGATTTTCTAAGGCAGACATTCCACTTATTCTTTAACTGAAGTGTGTGTATGTACTTGTATTCTGGGTGTGCTTTAAACTATAAGGAATATCAAGAAATAATGTTAATAATGACTTGAATGTAAGCATAGCTCATCAAAAAAAAGTGAATGGCTGCCCAGAAATGGACAAGGAAAGCTACACAGTGGACAGAGACTAATGCAATTCTTAATTTTCCCGAAATATCAAACCTGAGTTAAAGATGCAAAAATAAAGATTTGAAAAGTAATTCCTGTCTTCATATCTAACTTTCAACCTGAACTTTGTACAAATCAAACAGCTTATTGAAAAGAAGTAGTCACAAAATTTATGAAATCAAATGGTCAATTAGACTCATCCTTAAATCAGTTTTGGCTTCAAGGCACACAAAAGATTTCACCTGGGATGATTCCTTTTGGAGGACTCTTAGTGGAAAGTGGGTGCACATCAAGTGAGATAGGGATTGGGCTTGAGTCAGATCAGTTGTTTAAGGAAATAGGATCACCCATTCAATGATTAGGGTTAAACTCAGGGAAACATTTCTTCCCATACGTTTCACAATAGAATACATCTGAAAATTGATGACCATAAATTAAGAATTTGTGGAGCATAAAAACGTAGTCAGAAACCAGAGAATACACAACAGGAGAGAAATCAATCTTTGGTCACCAAAGTGCCGAACATTAGCTGTACATGTTTAAAAGTAATACAACAACATCTACCCACAATATGATCTCCTTTACACTTGAGAAACCAAACAGAGATTTAGTGACACTTTGTGGAACACCAGTGTTCAGTCCATTGCAGTAATCTGAGCTTCCCATTGTCTGTCACTTTACTTCCCCAACCCACTCCCCAACCCTAACTTGTCGATCTGTGACCTCCTGCCCTATCACTATGAGGCCCAACACAAGCTTGAAGAACATTACCTCATTCGATTTGTGCATATCACAGCCCTCTGGCCTCAAGATTGAATCCTACAACTTCATGTACCGGTAATTTGATTTTTCAGTCTGTATCAGTCATCATTCACATTAACTCAGTTAGCTTGGGTTTTTTGCTCTAGGAGTAGATGATGTGCCCAGTCTGACTCTCCAGCCATATCATCTGTCCTCCCCTCCTCTTCTGCATTTTATAACACCCAAATTCTTTAGCCTGTGTTCTCACACTTTACCTATGCCCATGCACTCATTGACCTTGTTTACATCTTATGCTTATGGTCACCCCAGTTTTACCCTATCAGAAATATTCCCCTCCTTACAGTTTTGCAAGTTTAATTTGTCTCCTTCCCAGCTTTGACCAAGAGATTTCTACCTGAAATGTTAATTCTGTTTCCTCTTGCCACAGCTGCAATCTGACCTGCTGAATATTTCCAATATTCTCCACTTCTGTGTCACAACATCAGATTCTGAGGAGCGGATGAAAGTTAATCATTGCCTAAGAAGGGGATGGGTTTTGAGGGAAGTGTGATAGTTTAGACCATATTCCAGCACACTTCTCATCTCTGCAACTTCAACTGACGACTTGAACTTTTGAAATACTTTGCAAAGAGCTGTGAAAGTAAAAGTCTCAGGGATTTTTCTAGGGCTCTGTTGCAGGAATTTGCAGTACCTTTTCATCAGCAAGTCTGAGATGTAGCAGCCAAGTTGCTTTGTTTGTCAGGCTGCAGTTAAACCCACTGTTTGATTTCCCAATTACTTACTTACTGCCCGTTACACCACCAGCGATTTTAGGGCAGCAATGGAGGTCCTCCATCTTTGGTGCTCAAGGCTTCCTTCATGGTGTCAGGAGCTTCCTCTCAGTTTTCACTACTGTCAGTCATGGAAGTCTCAGGTGGAGACTCAGGAATACCATCGCACTCAGATGTAGAAGGAATCTTCAGTTCTGTTTCCATAATAATTTTGTTTTACCCATCAGGATTATTAGCTCTAAGCTGAACCTCCAAACCTGAAGGTCCAGTGGACCTCTCTCAGTCTAGCCTCTGCCTTTTGACCTTTCTGGCATGGGTGATCCTACCAACAGCGAAAGCACAAGACCCTGACTCCAGCCAGCACAGCTCTCCAGACTATTGAGGCATGTAACCCTCCTAACTACAACAAGGAGGTCGATGACCAGTGGTGTGCCTCAGGGATCTGTTCTGGGACCCCATCTCTCCGTGATTTTTATAAATGACCTGGATGAGGAAGTGGAAGGATGGGTTAGTAGATCTGCTGATGACACAAAGGTTGGGGGTGCTGTGGATAGTGTGGAGGGCTGTCAGAGATTACAGCAGGACATTGATAGGATGCAAAACTGGGCTGAGAAGTGGCAGATGGAGTTCAACCCAGATAAGTGTGAGGTGGTTCATTTTGGTAGGTCAAATATGATGGCAGAATATAGTACTAACAGTGAGTCTCTTGGCAGTGTGGAGGATCAGAGGGATCTTGGGGTCCGAGTCCATAGGACGCTCAAAGCAGCTGTGCAGGTTGACTCTTTGGTTAAGAAGGCGTACGGTGTATTGGCCTTCATCAATCCTGGAACTGAATTTAGGAGCCAAGAGGTAATGTTGCAGCTATATAGGACCCTGGTCAGACCCCACTTGGAGTACTGTGCTCAGTTCCAGTCGCCTCACTACAAGATATACAAACTATAGAAAGGGTGCAGAGGAGATTTACAAGGATGTTGCCTGGACTGGGGAGCAGACGTTACAAGAATAGGTTGAGTGAACTTGGCCTTTTCTCCTTGGAGCGACGGAGAATGAGAGGTGACCTGATAGAGGTGTATAAGATGATGAGAGGCATTGATCATGTTTGTCTCACTTTTCATGTTTGAAAAGTCAGAGGCTTTTCCCCGGACTGAAATGGCTAACATGAGAGGACAAAGTTTTAAGTTGCCTGGAAGTTCGTACAGAGGAGATGTCTGGGGTAAGTTTTTTGGTTTTTTTGGTTTTGTTTTTTTTTTTTTTTTTTACACAGAGAGTAGTGAGTGCATGGAATAGGTTGCCAGCGATGGTGGCGGAGGCAGATACAACAGGGTCTTTTGAGAGATTCCTGGATAGGTACAAGGAGCTTAGAAAAATAGAGAGCTATGGGTAACCCTAGGTAATTTCTAAAGTAAGTACATGTTCGGCACAGCATTGTGGACCAAAGGGCCTGTATAGTGCTGTAGTTTTTCTATGTTTCTGTTATTGTCCTCGTGGAGGCTCCCAAAGATGCAAGACAGAATAAACTGCATTCAAGATATCCAAATCACACAGGGTTTCAAGAATCCCAAAATGTCCCATTCCATTAGTGTTCAAGTGGTCTGCAATCATGCCTCAAGACAGCACCTCTAAATGTGTGGTAACTGTCATAATTTATTCACTACGTTCTTCACAGCTCCTGGTACCTTCACAGTATACCTGTTCCCAAAGCAATGGAGAGTGAAAATGCAGTCCATTGTTATCTGCCCTGTTTGACCAATATGCCTAAATTAATTGCTGTCCAACAAGTTAGCAAAGCCCCACTTTATCATCTGTCTTCATTTGCAGTCGATAAGTTAAATCATGAAAATATCACTGTGTTCAAGACTGAGTGTGGCCTCCATGAGGTAGAACACAGAACAATATCAAAAAGAGAGCACAGGGAAAAGTCCATCAGCCCAAAACTGCACTGCCTACAAAGATGCCAACTTAAACTAATCCCATCTGCTTACACGTAGACTATACCTCTCCACCCTCTGTCTGTTCTTGTTCCTGTCAAAATGCATATTAATCATTGCTATCTTGTCTGCTTCCATCATCTTGCTTGGCATTGCAGTCCAGCCACCTACCATGATCAATGTAAAAGACTTGCTTCACACATCTCTTTAAATTTTCCCTCTCTCACCTTGAAGCTATACATTTCCACCTCAGGGAAATGATTGACTATCTACCCCACCAATGACCCTCATTATTTTTATATGCTTCTATCATACAGCTTCTCTGATCCTCCACAAGTTTGTCTAATCTCTCCTTATAGCAAATACTCTCCAATCCTCAAAACATCCTGAAGAACTTCCTTTGCACCCTCTCAAGAGTCTTCTTGTGATGTGACAGCCAGGGCTACATATGATACTCCAAAATGTTGCAAGCAGAACAATTTGAGTCTCAATGTGGGTAAGACTAAATAGGTGATTGCGGACTTTTGGAAGGTGCAGGCTGACCACTCCTCACTACACATAAGTGGCTCCTCCGTGGACAGAATTAGGAGTACCAAGTTTCTGGGAGTGCACGCAATGGGCAATCTCACTTGGTTCCTCAACACCATCACTTTAGTCAAGAAAACAGAGCAGCATCTCCACTTCCTAAGGAAAACAAGGCAAATTAGTGTCCTCCCTCCACACCTCATTTTAACCAATTTTTTCAGGAGCACCACTGAGAGTGTCTTGACCAGCTGTGTCACTGTATGCTACAGGAATTGACTGCAAGAACCTACAAAGGATTGTGAGGACTGACTAGAGGATTATTGGGATCTCTCCTCCACCTATCTGAGATATTTCCCAGGAGTGCTGAATACACAGGGCCCTCATGTCGATGATACCTGCCATCCATCCAACAATCTGCTTGTCTCCCTACCATCAGGAAGGAGGCACCATAGCATTAGGACAAAGACTTTCAGGAAGGGCTACAACTTCTTCCCCCAGGCCGTGAGACTACTAAACTCCCAGGTCTCATCATCTATGAAGTGCCAGTAGCCTAGCTATCCTCTTTTCTATTCCCCCTTCCTTTCCAGTCCTAAAGAAGGGTCTCAGTCTGAAATACCAACGGTTTATTCATCTCCAAAGATGTTGCCAGACCTGCTGAGTCCCTCCAGCATACTGCGTCAGTTGCTCAGCATTACACTGTTTACTTTTTAAACTTGTGTCCAAACACACATCATTACTTGTTAATTTATTTATTCTGATATTACTTATATTTTGTGTGAGTTGTACGTACTCACACAAACACAATTTTATTGTCATCTGGAAACTTACTAATTGGCCTACCTATATTTTCATTTGAATCATTTATAAATAGCACAAACATAGATCCCAGCAGTAATCACGTGGAGCACCACTAGTCACAAGCCTCTATTAAGAGTAACACCTCTCTACCACAACCCTCCCCTCTGTTGTCCATGGACATGCCAATTTTGTAGCATAGATCCCATCTACCTTAATTTCTGGATCAGCCTATGATGAAAGAGCTTGCAGAATGCTTAACTAAAGTCCATGTAGACAATTTCCATTGCCCTATCTTTAATCACTTTCTCCATCTCCCCAGAACAAACCCCAATTAGTTGAAAGACATGACCTGCCCTGCACAAAGCCATCCTAACTATCTCTGATAAATACATGCCTTTACAGATGAGTACATTCTATCCGTAAAAATCTTCTCCAATAATTACTATTAATTATGGATCTTTGCTATGGTGCATCTTTCCTGTCCATGGTAACCATTCTAATAGGTATGAAATTTCTGAAGTTAATAATCAATGCATTCACTATATGCACAACTACTCTTTCGAAACCCTAATCTTCAGGGTAAGGGTATTTATTGACCTTCAAACTCATTAATTTATTCAATACCAGCTTATTTTACTGATGATAATTTCTTTAAACTCCTTCTGTATTCTCAACCTGCAGCCCTCTCTATTGCCACAAGATTTTCTGTTCCTTCATCCATAAAAAGACAACACAAAATATTTGTTTAATTCCTCTGCCACTACCTTACTTTCCAATACCCTGTATAACTTCTCTGAGTTTGTAATACACCTACATCAACCTTTTATAAAACTTTTCATTTTCAATAGCTTTCACAATTTGTTTTTTTAAAGTTCCTCACCAGATTACTTTTGTATTCTTTATGAATACAATGGTCCTCCCTTGCTGAATTCTAAACTTAGCCCATTCTCACCCTTTCTTCTTTATTTTTAGCAGCATTATTAGCCTTAGTTATTGACCTAATACATTTTCTTGATTGTCACACCTCGAGCATTCATTTGCTATCACTTTGTCTTAGATATAAATTGAAAAAACTATTATACAGCATGATAACAAATCCTTCAGCCCAGAAACTCCATGATGACCAAAATATCTTCCCAAACATTTTGCTCATCTCTCTCCAAATCTTTCCTATCCTTGTATCTGCCCAAATGCCTTTTGAATGCTGTGATTATAACCACCTCTACCACTTCTTCTGGAGCCTTGCTCCACATATTAATCCTTTAAATGCTAGTGATTGACTGTTTACTGTCACTCTTTTAATGTAGCTTCATGCCTTTGTGTTATGTTTACTCAGATTTTGACCTCGATTTTAAACTGAACCAAATCACATTTAACCTTCATCCTTCAGTGTTTGATCATCCTTCGGTGCTGAAACATAGCAACTCCTGTCTGAGGAGTGACATGGATCTGCTCCGATTTGCCTACCATCACAACACGTCAACGGCAGATGCTATTTCTTTGGCTCTTCACTCAACCAAGCAACAACTGGACAGTGAAGATAAGGAAGAAGAAGTGCTGGATCTTCTTAAAAACATTAAGATTGATAAAACCCCAGGGCCGGATATGATACACCCCAGGTTGTTGTGGGAATTGAGAGAAGAGATCACAGGAGCATTAGCTCTGATCTTTGAATCCTCTTTGACTACAGGGGAAGTGCTGGAGGACTGGAGAATGGCAAATGTAGTTCCCTTGTTTAAAAAAGGTAATAGGGAGAAACCTGGGAACTATAGACCAGTGAGTCTTATGTCGGTGATATGCAAACTACTGGAAAGGATTCTTAAGGATAAGATCTACAAGCATTTGGAGAAGTACAGTCTACTCATGGATAGTCAATATTGCTTTGTGAAGGGAAGTTCGTGCCTCACGAGCCTGATTAAGTTTTTTGAAGAGGTAACAAAAGAAATTGATGAGGGTAGGGCAGTGGATGTGGTCTACAAGGACTTTAGCAAAGCATTTGATAAGGTCCCTCATGAGACTCATCCAGAAAGTCATGAGGCGTGGAATAAGTGGAACCTTGGCTGTTTGGATAAAAAATTGGCTTAAAGGAAGAAAGCAGAAGGTAGTTGTGGAAGGAAAGTATTCTGCCTGGAGGTCGGTGACTAGTGGAGTGCTGTAGGGATCTGTCCTGGGACCCCTGCTATTTGTGATTTTTATAAATGACCTGGATGTACAGGCGGAAGGATGGATGAGTAAGTTTGCGGATGACACAAAAATTGGAGGAGTTGTGGATGGAGCTGTAGGTTGTCGAAGGTTACAAGAGGATATAGACAGGCTGCAGAGTTGGGCAGAAAAATGGCAGATGGAGTTCAATCCGGATAAGTGTGAGGTGATGCATTTTGGAAGGACAAACCAGAAGACTGAGTACAGGATTAATGGTCAGTTACTTAAGAGTGTGGATGAACAAAGGAACCTTGGGGTTCAAATCCATATATCCTTCAAGGTCGCTGCACAGGTTGATAAGGTAGGTAAGAAGGCCTATGGGATGCTAGGCTTCATTAACAGTGGAATTGAGTTCAAGAGTAGAGAGGTCATGCTGCAACCCTACAAATCTCTGGTGAGACCGCACTTAAGAGTTATGTGTTCAGTTCTGGTCACCTCATTATAGGAAGGATGTGAAAGCTATGGAGAGGGTGCAGAGGAGATTTACCAGGATGTTGCCTGGTTTGGAGAACAAGTCATATGAAGCAAGGTTAGCAGAGCTGGGACTTTTCTCTTTGGAGCATAGAAGAATGAGAGGGGACTTGATAGAGGTCTACAAGATCATTAGAGGCATAGATAGGGAGGATAGTCAGTACCTGTTTCCCAGGGCACCAATAGCAAACACCAGAGGGCATATGTACAAAATTAAGGGAGGGAAGTTTAGGGGAGACATCAGGGGTAAGTTTTTTTTACACAGAGGGTTGTGAGTGCCTGGAATGGCTTGCCAGGGATGGTGGTGGAGGCTAAAACATTAGGGGTATTTAAGAGCCTCTTGGACAGGCACATGGATGAATGAAAAATGGAGGATCATGGGGTAGTGTGGGTTTAGTACTTTTTTTTAAAAGGATTATATGGGTCAGCACAACATGCAGGGCTGAAGGGCCTGTACTGTTCTATGGTTCTAAGACGCATACATCATGATGCTCTTCATTGACTATAGCTATGCATACAACGCTATTATCCTCTCAAAACTAATCAATAAGTTCCAAGATCTCAACCTCAATACCTTCTTGTGCAACTGGATTGACAATTTCCTCACTTGCAGACCCAGTCAGCTTAGATTGACAACAACATGTCCTCCTCAATCCCCATCAGCACAGGTGCACCATAAGGCTGCGTGCTTCACCACCTGTTCTACTCATTTTATACTTATGACTGTGAAGCTAAGTACAGCTCCAATGCTATATTTAAATTTGCTGATGACACCACTGGTCAAATCGAAGGTGGTGATGAATCAGCATGTCGGAGGGAGATGGAAAAACTGGCTGAATGGTGCCACAACAACGACCTCTCACTCAATGTCAGAAAATTAATGACCTAATTATTGACTTCAGGAGGGAGAAACCAGAGGTCCATGAGCTGGTTATTGTCAGGGGATCAGAGGTGGAGAGGGTTAGCAACTTTAAATTCCTCAGCACTACAATTTCAGAGGATCTGTCCTAGATCCTGCCAATTCAAAGGTAACAGAGAAGTGCCTCTACTTCCTTAGAAGTTCGCAAAGATTCGGCATGTCATCCAATACTTTGACAAACTTCTACAGATGCACAATGGAGAGTATACTGACTAGTTGCATCAGTGCCCAGGAATGGAAAAGCCTAGAAAAAGTAATGGATACAACCCGGTCTATCACGGGTAAAGCCCTCCCACCATTGAGCACATCTACAAGGAGCTCTATTGTAGGAAAACAGCTTACTTCATCAAGGACGACCACCATCCAGTCCTTGCTCTCCTCTCACCACTGCCAACAGGAGCCTTAGGTACCAGGTTCAAGAATAATAGTTTCATCTCAACCATTAGGCTCTTGAACCAGACAGAATAGATTCACTCACCCCAAAACTGAAATGGTTCCACTCCCTATGGAGTCACTTTCAAGAACTCTATAACACATGTTCTTCACTTATAGTTTATTTATTTATTATTTAGTTTTTTAATATATTTGCTTGTGGAAACTGTGTGGTGATTTCTTTTGAACTTATAGTCCTTTAACATCTTTGGACTATTTTTACTGTGCCCATGGTCTGTTTTTTTATCAATTATACTATTGTTTGCACTGTTGTAACTATATGTTGTAACTATGTGGTTTTGTGCAGGTCTTGTAGCTTCAGTTTTTGGTCTTGTTTTTATCTGGTGGATTTGGAGCTCCTTTCTGGGGGCGGTAGCGTGATATTAATACGCAGCAGCCTCTCCGGACTCTGGATTGGGGATTGCCAAACATTATGTGGATTTTCTGGTGTAGTCTGTTTTGTCATTTGCTTTTGTGATATCATTCTAGAGGAACGTTGTCTCATTTTTTAACTGCATTGCATTTGTAGTTTCTAAATGACAATAAACTGAATCTGAATCTGAGTTGTCTTTTGCACATTGGTTGTTTGTGTAGTTTTTCACTGATTCTATTGTGTTTCTTTGCATTTACTGTGGATGTCTGAAAAACGCAAGACTCAGGGTAGGACATTGTGAAATATATGTACTTTGATAATAAATTTACTTTGAGCTTTAAAAATTCCAACATATCACGATCAATATTCTCACAAGATCTATTACCAACTAGATAACTAATTAACCATTTTCTATTACACATTTGTTTCCTCATTAGCTCTCCAAGATACTGATCTAGAATAAAAATGTTACATACAATCCATAGATGTGATTTGCCCAGTTTGTAATGCAGAATAAAGACCCCATAGTAATGACATTTTTAATTAATTTGTTTCTGAACTCCATTCTTGTGCTTTGCCCACATTAACCTTCTTGAGCAACGGAATCCTACTTTCTGCTCATGTTCTATCTGTTAATTCCATCCAAACATGCTGTTCCCTGGTTTCTCCAAGCTAACTTCTCATCTGCCTTTATTCCATTCTTTAAAATCAAGCCTACTCCACAAGACTATCCAACTGCCTTTCCTCTACTAGAAGATTCCTGAAATAAGTACTTCCCCTGAAGTGGTAACTTTGCAACCACACCACAGTAACAGTCATTAAATCATACCCATTAATTTCTATTTCTGCCATTGATTCACCTATCTTGTTATAAATGTGACATATATTCAGGTAAAAACCTCTGTATCCAGCACATCATTCTCCACAACTTCTGCCATCTCCAATAGGATTCTAATACTGTACTTCTATCGTTCCTTGCCTTTAAACTCCACTTCCACCCCCCCCCCCCCACCTGCTTTCCAACTAACTCTCTAGTTTACTCATCCCAGGTACTCTCCATGCGGACTCCTCTACATCAATAAAACCCAACACAGATTGAGGGTCTGCTTCATCAAATAGCTTAGTTCCGTCCGCCATAAAATTCAGGATCTCCCACCAACCTCCTCTACTACTACAATGAGGCCAAACTGAGGTTGGAGGATCAGCACCTGATATTCCATCCAGGTGTTCTCCAACCTAATGACATGAACATTTATTTCTCTACCTTACAATAATTTCTCTCCTCTATTCTCACCCCACCCCTTCTTCTCTCTTTTTCCATTTCCCACCCTAGTTACGCTCTCATACCCATTCTCTTCTCCTTCCTGACTCTTATGATCTGCCCACCACCTGCCCCTGAATCCTCACCTACCTCCCTTTATTCCATGGTCCACTGTCCTCTCCTATTGGGTTCCTTCAGCTCTTTACCTCTTCCACTTTTCAACTCTTCTTATATTATCCTCCCTCCCTGACCTACCTAACTTCCCCCTCACCTGGTGTCACCTATCACCTGCCAGCTTGCTATCCTTCCCCTACCCCCACCTTCGTATTCTGGCCCTTTCTTTCCAGTCCTCGTGAAGGGCCTCAGCCCAAAACATTGACTATTTATTCACCTCCATAGATGCTGCCTGACCCATAGAAAAGTACTGCATATCTTTAGGCAAAGAGGGTATGCTTAAAGAAAAGGAGATAGAATTATTTTTAATTCTGCATTTGAAGTAAAGCATGGGAGATTTGGGGATGAAACAAAATACTGGAAGAAGCGGGATAAGTTCAGTCTAAGAGGACGAAGTGGATAATTATGAAGCCTCTATAACTAAGGCATACCTACATGTCATTACAAATCATTTTTAAAAGTTCATTAGATGGCAGGTCTGACAATGATGTCGTGGGGACAAAAGTAAGATAGTTAATTGGGAAAGAACGTGGCTAAATCTGAGAATAAAATTAGGTCACCATCACTTCAAGAACAAACATATGACCCAGAAAAGGAGTGCAGTAGTTGTAAGCAATAATTCAAAGTTTCCTATTGTCGTAGCATTAAGAGCCAAGAACATAAAGCATAGATGACTTAAGTGGACTACGAATACTGATAAAATTTATACCAAGCTTAAAAGCCTGGCACTTGCTCAAATTAACTGCAGTGCATCCTCATTCTTTAAGTATGTAGAGTAAACTAGTAGTTATGGCACTAGGCTATAACCCCTAAGGCCTGCGGGTTCATATCTGCACAGCTGGATTTGTAGCCCATTTGGGATCAATTATTTGGTACTAAATGCATAGTCAGATGAGAGTGACACTGAGAGGTAGGGCACAAAGAAATCTATTGCATGTCAAACATGGTCAAGGAAGCCTTTTGCTAATCATATCAACCCACCACAATTCACTCCTCAACAGACAATTGAGTATCCTGCCGTATTGAACTCAGAGGAAGCTCAGACATAGACAAAAGCATAAAACACCAAAGAAAATGTTTAATTATAAAAGGATAGTAGAATCTGCCGGGCAAAGAATAAAGAAGAAATAAGAGACAGATTTTTGGAAAGGTAACTGCCAAAAGCCTGTATGAGGAAAGTGTTAAATTTTCATCCTTTTGACAACAGAAACTATGGCAGGAAATGAAAAACGCCTGTCATTCTTACCTTGATTCTGAATAAAACCTCAAATCAAAGACAGTAAGTAATGAGGTGTTACAACAAGGTGATACTTGACAAAGTGAATTGCTTTTTTGAAGAAAAATATAACATGCATATATATCAGGAGAATGCAGTGCTTGATAAATGCACAAGTTTTCAAAACTACCTTCATATTAATTTTGTGTATACAACACAAATTATTTTGGCACTCGGCATCAAAAAAACTGTGGTCACCTGAACAAACAAAAGTGAAAGAGCAAGGATAAACATAGTTATAATGCCAGATGTTAATGTAGATGCTAACTATTAATTCTTGAATGTATTTTATTAGTTACAGGTTGAAAATCTTTATTTATGCTCAGACTAATCCTAAACGTAGGGCACAAGCAACAAAATACAATCTGAAAGTTCTTATTGTCATTGTAGTACTGTTAATGCTCCTGCTTTTATGTTATTTCAACTCATAATGTTTCAAAATGGAAAATGAAACTAAAAGATGTGTTGCTATACTATCAACAAAACATTTAAAATACTGCTTTGTATCATAATAAAAGTTTTGAGACCATGGAAGATGCAAATTTTAAGACAATAGGAAGTGCAACAAGATTAGACTATTATAATTTAAGCAAAAATTGTGCTTCTGAGAAAAACGTAATAAAATCATAGATTATTCAGTGCATTTTATTGTTTTGAAAGATATCTAATTTATCTTTCCTGGAGTCTGTGTGTTGTTCCTTCAAATATCCAGTATTCTGAATGCTACAAATTCTCCCACAACGTTTTAAGGCTGTTCATACAGAGACCTATTCAAGAGAAAAGTTTCCTCACATCTTGTCTTAATCTTCTAGCAATTACCTGACTTTTTCATAACTACTAAAAGTTTTTTCTTGCCTGTTGCATCAAGTACATTTTCTCTAATCTATTTCACTTTTCATACTTCCTCACTGTTATCACGAATCACTCTGATACTCATTCTAGATCACTGGCTTCTATTTACAGAATTATTGCTCATGAAGTCATTAGTTTGACCATGTAAAATATTCAATATTACAGCAGGACCAAAGTTACCTCCAATACCCCCAAACTTACCTCCAATACCCCCAAACTTCAATCCCTTAATCCCACCCCTCATCTGCTTGGCCTTTCCATTTTTTTAAAATCTAGTGACAGTGGAAGCTTTCTCATCATAAAGAACTACAATTCCCACAGTTCTTTGTAATGAGCAAAATAACAAGAAATCACACCTAACATGCCTATATTCTACACATTCTCATTTTCCTTCTGACATTAATGGTCACCATTTCAGCCCATCAAGTCTTTGCTGACTCACACAAATGTTCACTGTAACATTCTGTGTATCTCAGCTCTCATATTTTGCCTGAGGGAAGTTTTTACACTCAGTGTCCACTTTATTAGGTACACCTGTGTACCTACTTGTTAATGCAAATATCTAATCAGCCAATCACAGGGCAGCAACTAAATGCATAAAAACATACTGACATGGTCAACAGGTTCAGTTGTTCTTCAGACCAAACATCAAAATGGGGAGAAATGTGATAGAAGGACTTTGACTCCAGGATGATTGCTGGCACCAGATGCTAACATTTGAGTACCTCAGAAACTGCTGATCTCCTGGGAATTTCACGTACAACAGCCTCTAGCATTTGTGGAGAATGGTGCATAAAAGAAAAAATATCCAGTGAGCAGCAGTTCTGTGGGTGAAAATGCCTTGTTAATGAAGGAAGTCAGAGAAGAATGACTATACTGGTTCAAGCTGACAGGAGCTGACTAGAAACATAGAAAGCCTACAGCACAATACAGGCCCTTCGGCCCACAATGCTGTGCCGAACATGTACTTAGTTTAGAAATTACCTAGGGTTACCCATAGCACTCTATTTTTCTAAGCTCCATGTACCTATCCAGGAGTCTCTTAAAAGACCCTACCGTATCTGCCTCCACCACCGTTGCTGGCAGCCCATTCCATGCATTCACCACTCTCTGCGTAAAAAAAACTTACCCCTGACATCTCCTCTGTACCTACTTCCCAGCATCTTAAACCTGTGTCCTCTTGTGGCAACCATTTCAGCCCTGGGAAAAAGCCTCTGACTATCCACACAATCAATGTTTCTCATCATCTTATACACCTCTATCAGGTCACCTCTCATCCTCCATCGCTCCAAGGAGAAAAGGCCAGGTTCACCTGACCTATTCTCACATTGCATGCTCCCCGATCCAGGCAACATCCTTGTAAATCTTCTCTGCACCCTTTCCATAGATTTCACATCCTTCCTGTAGTAAGGAGACCAGAACTGAGCACAGTACTCCAAGTGGGGTCTGACCAGGGTTCTATAAAGCTGTAACATTACCTCTTGGCTCTTACACACAATATCACAGTTGATGAAGGCCAATACACCGTATGCCTTCTTAACCACACAGTCAACCTATGGACTCAGACCCCAATATCCCTGTTATATCACCATCAACCATATGAGGAACGTCTGGCAGCTCTTGGGCTGTATTTCCTGGAGTTCAGGAGAATGAGGGGGAAATCTCACAGGAACATTTCAAATATTAAAAGGCCTGAACAGATTAGGTATGACAAAGTTATTTCCCATGGTAGGGGACGAAATAAGGATTGAAGGATGTCCTTTTAAAACTGAGATGCGGAGAAATTACTTTAATTAGAGGGTGGTAAATCTGTGGAATTTGTTGCCACAAGCGGCTGTGGAGGCCAAGTCATTGGGTGTATTTAAGGCAGAGATAGACACGTTCTTGATTAGCCAGGGCATCAAAGGGTATGGGGTGAAAGCAGGGGGGTGGGGATGACTGGAAGAACTGGATCAGCCCATGATTGAATGGCAAAGCAGACTCAATGGGCCGAATGGCCTACTTCTGCTCCTAAATCTTATGGTCTAACCAACTGTTACACCACCATCAAGAACACTTCCATGCCACCTCAGGCCCAACTGTTGGGAAGTCCAAACACCTGGCTGTACTTTTGCTCCTGATGTATAGGCAGAGACTAAAGACCACAGCACCAGTGCTGAGGATAAAGAAGGTATGTTCAAGGGAGGTAAAGGAGTGCTTACAGGACTGCTTTGACGCAGTGGACTAGACAATATACGGAGATTCATCTTCAAAACGAATGAATATGCCACAGTTGTCACCGACTTCATCCAGATGTTTGGATTCGAGAACATACCCAAACCAAAAGCTTTGAATGAACCAGGGGATTCCTTAACATCTCAAATGGCTGTGATGCTTCCAGATGAGTTCAACACTTTTAATGCACACTTTGAAAGGGAGAATAAAACTACACCTATGTGAATCCCTGCAGCATCTGGTGACACTTTGATCTCTGTCTCGGAAGCTGGCATCAGAACATCTTTCAAGAGGATGAACCCTCACAAAGTGTTAGGCCCTAATGGTGTACCTGGAAGGACTCTGAAAACCTGTGTCAACCAACTGGAGAAAGTGTTCAAGAACATCTTCAATCACTCACTGCTGCAGTCAGAGGTTCCCATCTGCTTCAATATGGCAACAATCATACCAGTGCTCAAGAAGAGCAGGGTGAGCTGTCTCAACGACCATCGCTCAGTGGTAATCACATCTACTGTGATGAAATACTTTGAGAGTTTGCTCATGGCTGGAATCAACTCCTGCCTAAGCAGGGACCTGAACCTGCTGCAATTTGCCTAACTTCACAATAGATCTACAGCAGATGCAATCTCACTGGCTTTCCACTCAGCCTTGGATCATTTGGACAAAAGTAATACCTATGTCAGGCTGCTGTTTATTGATTACAGTTCAGCATTCAACACAAACGTATCTTCAGATCTAACCAACAAGCTCCAAAACCTAGGCCTCTGTACCCCTCCCTCAGCAACTGGTTCCTTGACTCTCTCACCAGGAGACCACAGTCTGTGGGGTTCAGAAATAACATCTCCTCCTCGACAAAAATCAATTCTGGTTTAGCCCACTACTCTATTCTCTCGACACCTACTACTGTATAGCTAGGCATTGCTCAAATGTAGCTATAAATTTGCCAGTGACACAACTATTATTGGCAGAATTTCAGATGGTGACAAGGAGGTGTACAGGAGCAAGATAGATCAGCTGGTTGAGTGGTGTCACATCAACAACCTTGCACTCAACACCAGAAAGACCAAGGAATTGATTGTGGACTTCATGAAGAGATCAAGGGATGATGCAACAGACCTCATCAAGGGATCAGAAGTGGAAAGAATGAGCAGCTTCAAATTCCTGGGTGTCAACATCTCTGAGGATCTATCCTGGCCACAACATATTGATGCAATTACAAAGAAGGCACGACAGGAGCTATATTTCATCAGGAGTTTGAGGAGGCTTGGTATATCACCAATGACACTCGCAAATTTCTACAGATGTACTGCGGAGAGCATACTAATTGGTTGCATCACCGTCTGCACAGGATCAGAAAAAACTGCAGGATGTTGTAAACTCAGCCATCTCCATCACAGCCACTAGCCTCCCCAACATCGGACACATTCAAAAGGTGAAGTCTCAGAAAGGCGGCGTCCATCATTAAGGACCTCCATCACCCATCAAGGAGATAAAGGAGCCGGAAAACACACACTCAATGTTTCACAATTAGTGAACCCATGAACACTACCACACTATTCTTCCTTCTCTTTCTTTACTACTCATTTAAAATGAAGATGCTTTCAAAAATAATAAAAAGTTTCTAAATACCAAAATATTACTAAGAAGAGCAGTAAACATTAAAAAAAAAACTAAATCAAACCTTTAAAACTACATCAATTCTCTTAGGTATACGGTCCTGTAATTTTATTAGAAATGAGCTCACAGGTTGTTCCAAGCTTCTTGGAGAATCTGCTCAGTTCCTCTGCAGATTTTGATTGTCTCGTTTGCTCCTTCCTCTCCAGGTAATCCCAGACTGCTTCAATGATGTTGAGACCAGGGCTTTGTGGAGCCCATACCATCTGTTGCAGAACTCCTAGTTTTTCTTTTCGCTGAAGATAGTTCTTTATGACCTTGACTGTGTGTTTGGGGTCATTTTCCTGCTACAGAATGAAGTTGAAACCAATCAGATGGTACTGCTTGATGGATGAAAATTGTATTTTTCAGCATTGAGGATTCCATTAATTCCAACCAGATCACCAACTCCATTTACAGAAATACAGCCCCAAAGCTTTAGGGAAGCTCCACTGTGCTTCACTGTTGGCTGCAGACCCCAGCTCTCTACAGAGAAACTGCCTCCTGTTTCAGCCACTATTTTTAATTTTGGCTTTGTTTCCACTTCAGAACAATGGCTTTTTGACAGCATCTCTTCCATGCAGACCACTTCTGACAAGACTTCTCCAGACTGTAGAGAAATGTACTTGGGTCCCTGTGGTTTGTGCAAGTTTAGAGCCGATAGCTTGGCTGGACTTCCGATTTAGAAGAGATGTCAGTTTCATGTATCGCTCGTCTGCTGCACTCAGTTTCTGTGGCCAATCATTGTATTTCTGGTCCTCAACCCTGCCCATTTCTCTCTACTTCTTGCTGCAAAATTTCCACTTGGGAGAGGCCTTGTTGACGCAGGATGACCGCAGGATTGTGTCTTGTTGCTATGCTCAGTCTTGCCATGGTGTAAGAATTGATAACTCTAAGGTGAAACTGTCACATCGGCTCACCGTTTAGTTTGGCTGTTCTTCACCCACTTTGATTCCCTCTAAACCTATTTCTTTCAGTTCATTCAACTTATTATGTCATTGTTCATTAGCACCTGTTTGTTATCCTTCTTTAATCACACACTGGGCTACATACCTATAAAGTAATCAAGCTTTTATTTGGAAAGTGGTCTATTACTTAATGTTATTTTCTTTAACAAAATACAAAACATTCTCTGGAACATTTAATTTTTTGGAAAATGAATGTTTGGAAATCTAAAATTTGCTCTTTTCTACTGACACACTAATGCAGAAGACAAAAAAAAAACAGATAAAACAAAACTTATACAAAAATATCTGATGCCTAAGACTCTTTACTTAAGACTAAGTTATATTTTTATTATGTATTGCAATGTACTGCTGCCACAGAACAACAAATTTCACAACATATGCCAGTGATATTAACTCTGATTCTGCTTATTGCATTACAACAGTAGTGTGCAGTTGACCATCCCAGAATGAACAGCAAGTCAAACCTTAAAGTGGTTGAGCTACAGCCGTAGAAAACCACACCAGGTTCCACTCCTGTGCATAATCAAGTGGACACTGAATGTAGATTCTATTATGCTCATAGTTTATCCCAAGGTCCAGGAAACTTTTGGAAATTCAGAAAGAACCTGGCCCAATAAAGAGAACCTAGATATACCAATCCATTCATTAGGACTCTCTTCAACTTGTCTGTCCTCATTCTTTAAATTGATTTGTGATGATATTCCTATCCTGAATATGCATTTATCACATCAGAAGTTGTCATGTAACTGTTATGTTCACTATTATATTTATTCAGCTGATGGTCTTTGAGACATCTGAACAGTGGTAGTGACAGCAGCCATCCCTGTTAAGCATGGGACAAGCTTAAGTGATTCCATTCAAATCAAAGCCCATAATTCATATGCAACTCTCCTCTATTCACTACATTTTTCTGATGAAATTACACTGCTTTTATCAAAAATGGCTGTAATTCTTTCACAAGTTCTATTTCATCTGCTCTTTAAAGCAGACTGTTTTCTGAATAAATTGACTTTGTATGAATCAAACTGCTGTGAACCCAAGCATTTACCCTACCCTGAACTCAGTGGGTTCAACACCTTCCCCTGTGCCATAAATTTATATAATTATATGCTTGCCTTTTTATAGAACGTACAATATAAAAACAGGACAATAGCTAAACCACTCAGTTGCAGCATTTTTCATACTTTACACAAGCCTAAGTAGGAGAAAGATGTGAAAGCTTGATCCAGGTCACACTATATGCATATTTTTGCCACAAGCTCAAGATTCCTTTCACAAACCAGAGAAAACCTGCAAATGCTGAAAATCCAAGCAACACACACAGACTGTTGGAGGAATTATAGATGCTGCCTGGTCCTGCTCAGTTCCTCCAGAATTCTGTGTGTGTTCCCAAGATTTCTTTTGTACTCGAGATGCAATGTAGTGCAAATAACTTCTATTCTCAATAACTGCTTCCCTTAAGGAGGCAATCGATGTCTCTCAACCAGATACATTATTTGCAGAAGGTCCTGAATACTTTCATAAACACAAACAAAAAAGTGCTTGGTTCATGGATAAAATACTCCACCAGTCTGCATATCCCATTTCAGAGTGGAGAAAAGAATATTAAAAAGTTAAAACTGAGCACTCACTTGCACAAAGTAGAGGAAATCTAAAACTCAATCCCCAGGAAACCTGCTGAATGCAACCAAAATTGTCAGCGATTTATATGGATAGATCTTTCATTGGGCAAGGGTCATAGGCATAACAGAATCAAGGCAAGCAAAATAAAGATCAATCAAGGTCTACTTGAATGATGGTACAAAATCAAGAGGCTGAGTGGCCTGCCTCTGTTTTTCCAATGGCTTTACGATACTGTTACTTACCCCATGCTCTTTTGCTGCAGTGGCCACTCTGTAGAGAATATCTTCTTCCACAAAAGGTCTCACTGCATCGTGGATGATTACAACTTCAGGTTTCATCAGCCATGACTGATGAGGCTGATTTTCCACAAATGCTTTTAGCCCATTAAAAATAGACTGGTGACGAGTAAGCCCACCTACAACAACTGTTGTGCGTGAGTGACCGAATTGGCCTATTACAGAATTCATGAATTCAAAGTTCTGTTGTGACACCACCACCACAATTTCTTTGATCCAATGAACCCTACAAAGCAAAGACAAAATTATTAAAATGGAAACTGCAAAAATTTTTCAGAAAATAGGTATCAAATTATTACTATCACACAAGCCAAGAATACGATAACTTTAGATCAATTATGAAAAAAATTAGAAACCATTTTCTTTTTAACTGCTAAAATATTAATATGGATATCAAAATTAACCAAACTTGATGATCATTAATTTCTAAAATTGTTATTGTATTTTATTCCTCACAAGTCTGCTTATATATATTATAAAATCCATCACCCACTCCAAATTTCATCCTTGTATTTTATTGTTTTCAAGGTTCATTGATGCAGTAAAAATATCAATATTTAGGTGCATTGTACATTCAGATACAGAGATTTCAATATATTCAACAGCTTGTGTGTGGAGAAAAAATGAGCAAAGTTTTTCTTTAAACATGAGAACAGAAGAAATGGAAAGATTGAAGTGTTGCATTGCACAACAGATAACTGGATATTATATGCTTAACAGATTGAGCAGTATTTTAAAGCAAATGAAACAGCCAACGAGAAGCAAGTGCCAACTTTGCTGAGTGCATTGGATTTAAAGGCATACAGTTTGCTTTGAAATTTAACTGCTCCAACCAAACCAAGAGAAACGAGCTTTACCGATAATGTGAAAGTAATATAGGAACATTTAGAAGCAAAACCATTGTTCATTACAGAATGCTTTAGGATTCATAAGAGGAATCAAAGGGAAGGGGAGCCCACTTCACTGTACATGGCTGAATTAAAGAGATTATCTGAGCACTGTCAATGTAATGAAAGGCTTAATGATGCAATGAGAAATTGTCTAGTTTGTGGAATCACAAGAAAGCATTCAAAACAAGCTCCTAACTGAAGCACAACTTACGTTTTAAAAAGCAGTTGAACTAGCTATGTCAATGGAAACAGCAGCAGGAGACGCAATTGAGTTGCAGTCAGAAATGAAAGTGATCGTGAACAAAATTGCAATGTCTCAACAGAAACCGGTCTGGTGGAACAAACTGGGTTACCATTGTGGCAGGAGCTCACATACATCAGAACAATGCAGATTTCAAGGCGAAACTTGCAGGAAATGCAACAACGTGGGAAACATACAAAGAGCATGTCGGGCAGACAAAAATAAATGGACTGCGTAGGGCAGGGGTGTCAAACTCATTTTAGGTCACGGGCCGGATTGAGCAAAATGCAGCTTCATGCGGGCCGGATCAGTCGGACGCGTGCGAACGCAGCTTTCGTTGCCTCCGTTTTTTCAGCCTGCTCTCATGTGTCTCAGTCTCTGCTATAACTACAAAGTGTTTCACTTTACAAATTCTGTTTCTTATGAAGAAGACTGCCGAGCAAGACTGCCGAATAAACACTAAAAACCCTGAAAACCTGGTACCTGAATAAACTCAGCATTAGCCATATCATACGCCATAGGCGCTTCGATTACTGGGGCCAGCTATAATAGTAATTAGATATTATCTCGCGGGCCAAAGATAATTCCACCGCGGGCCGGATTTGGCCCGCGGGCCTTGAGTTTGACATATATGGCGTAGGGTAAGGAAAACGATAAAAAGTCAAATTACAGTTTCAAAAAGTGCACTAATCTGCTTGCTGTTGATGAAAAATCTGATAAGGATGATAGTAATGCATGAGTTGACTCGAGATTTACAATGTGAAAACCAATAATAGACAAGCAATACAACTTATACTTGAAGTGAACGGCAAATTAATTAACAGGAGAGCCAGCACTGAGGAGATGTTAGTGGCTGAGACAACTACAAACTGATTGGATATCTATCCACAATTTGCATACCACATTCCTTGAAATTAGAGTCAACTAAAAGCAAATTAAGAAAAGTACTGGGGGGATGCCACAAACGTCTCCATTCCAAACACCATGAACTATTGCCCAACACAGGGCAAACTGGTGTTGGTGCCAACCTCTGTGCTTCTGGTTGGAAAGCATATGGAACCAAAGAACCGTGCAGCTCAGAGTAACTGTGAAAGTGACAAAAGCTGTGGTCTGACTCCAACAATTCTTTGTAGGAAACATATCTGAGAATGCTTCTGTTATTCAGGCAGATACTTGTGATATGTGGCTTGGTTTTAAGCTGGAAGCGAGTTCAAGGAGCTTCAGGAAAGTTGCAAGCATCCAACTTTTTTTTTGAGTATAAAGAACCAGAACCTACTCTACATGCATTAAGGTTGTTCCATGAACTTCAAGTGGGAGACAAAAAGCTGCTTGTAAAAGTAGATACAAAAACCAAAACCAGCTGGATGAATGAAAGGCCTAAAAGGAAGGAGTCAATGGAGATACAAAAGAAAACAGATTCATCTGATGATGTTGTGGATAAGGAAACCAAGAGGAGAGATCAGATCGTAAAAGACTGATAAGAGAATACTCCAGTGAACCTAATGGACCTTCCAGAGATAAAGATGAACAGAATAGTAGGAGGAAAATTAATAATTTACTTTGCTGTGAATGTCTGCATAATAGGTGTATTTTCTAGTATGTTGTGTATATAGTTGAGATACATTCTCTGTTGAGTTGGTGTTTAGCAAGGAGTGCTGTGTATTTAATATTTCTGTAGTATTTGAGTGATACTGCAAACATTATTTGATTAAGCATTCTTGTCTATTTAAATAATTCATCATGGGTTATATAAGTGAACTGAATATGTCATGATGCTACCACCAGCCATCCAGGTTCAGGGGTTCAGCTCAGGGTTAACAGCCCTGACTGGTCAAAAAAAAAACATTGTTCCAGAAACAGCAATGAAGAATCCTCCTTTGTCTGTGTGCGACAGTGTGGACAGACAGAGATGCAGGACCTTCATTGTAGCCCTCAATGCCTGTGGCGTAACAGGCAGCAAGTAAGCAAGTTCTGAAAGTAGATCAATACCCTCTGCCCAGGTTAGAGAATACCTTTGCAAACCTTTCTGGAGGGGAATCCTTCAGCAAAGAGGACTTAGCTGAGGCTTACTTACAGATGGAGATGGAAGAAGAGTCCTCAGCACTTTTCACCATAAACACTCAGAAAGGGCTTTATCGTTGTAATAGGCTTATTTTTGGGTAGCATCTGCACCTGCACTCTGGAGAAAGCTGGGTGTTGCAAGACTGCCAGGCACTCAGTGGTACCCGTATGTCATCATTGTTACTGGTGAGGATGACAAGGAACATCTCTAAAATCTCAAGACAGTGTTAAAACATGCCCTCTTCCCATTGCTACCATCAGGGAGGAGGTGTACAGGAGCCTGAAGGCACACAATAAATATATATTTACTGTAATTCCTTTTTTATTATGTATTGCAATGTGCCGCTGCCGCATAATTAACAAATTTCACAACATATACAGGTGATATTAAACCTGATTCTGAAGCTTGCCTTATTGTATAGTTGCAGTGATGTCAAATGTTATGAGTGATGGAAGTGAACGCCCCACAGCCTTTCCATCATGTTCCTTTACCGCTTCAGAGAAAAATTACGCACAGATTGATTAAAAAGGCCTCAAGTCTAGTCTGGGGTGTAACATACTTCAACCAGTACCTGTATGGGAGAGAGTTTACCCTCATTACTGATGAGTGTCCATTTTCAATCCAGTTTCTGCCCAATCAAGCCCAGTTTTATGAAATTATTAGACTCAATGCACCATATTGAATCTGAGAGTGTATTTCTCCAATTCTGCAGAATGCATGTCTTCAATGCTTTACTTTGTAACAGTAATATTTTTAAACCATGTCAAAGTGCTTCACATGATTTTATCAAACAAAAATAGTATCAAGCAGTATAAGAAAATATTAGGACTCATCATGACTGCAAACCTTCATGTAAATAGGTAGACTTTAAAGTGGAGCTTAAAGGGTTAAGGAGAGATACGAGGCAGAGAGGTATAGGGATAAAATTCCAGAGTTTAGTGGAGGTCTGCTCAGATATAAAATAGCCAATAAAACCCAAGCCTGCCTGAGCACATTTTTTTTTCCCTTTCCCATAGGAAACAAAGAAACTGGAGTAGAAGTAAAGTATGTTGGGCCCCTAATCCTGCTCTGCATTCTTTAATTTCATGCCTGAACTTCTACCTCAAGGCCCTGCCTTATTCCAACACCGTTCAATTCCATGATACTGTCCTTAAAATCTTGCATTATGCTACACACAAAAAAATTCACAGCACATGTCAGTGATAATAAACCTGATTCTGATTCCTTTTTCTATGACTGGGCTGTCCTTTGGAATAGAATTCCAAATACTATATTCACCATCCTCTTGAGTGAATGGATTTTCCTCTTTTCAGTCCAAAATAGTGCACCCTTTATACAAACGCAAGTATTTTGGCATTCACATCTGAAAACAAACCTAAGTGGGTTCATTCGTCTCCCTCCTATGAGTGAATGTCACTGCAAACTTGAAGTTGCCACCTTGGAAAGGAACCCAATTTTGATCAATGATCCCCATTTATTTCAATAAGTGCCACACCTCAGCAGAGATGCCAAGTGAAACTTGAAATTGACACCTGTTAGTAAGTCCCCCATAGCTCAACCAAGTCCAACTGAACCCATACACATAGAGTTGTCAGTATCCTCAGGCTTCAGGCAGACAAGTACCCTGGGGATTTGGGCAACAGACAATTAGAAGAGTAATGAAATCTCGGAAAAACAGACAGCTGGGTGGGATGGCAAAAGACAAGGAGAAAGAAAAATATTAGGAGTATTTTAAATTTAAAGCAACTTTCAGAATGCCTGCAGCCTGACTTGGCAATAGTTTTGGTTCACTTCAGCGATCCAAGTATCTTCTACGTGATAAATAGGGGTTTGGGGACCAAGCGCTCTGGTGCTTGGGATGCGCAGACAGTGCATTGCTGTGTGAAATGAAAGTCTGTTTCTTTGTAAAGGTGTAGCCCTCTCAGTGACGTCAGGGCGGGGTGGAAGTTGTGTAAATCTCCCAAGCACTTCCACTCACCTCTCAAAAGCTTCCAGGGTAAGGCTGATGAGCGGTCTCTGGAAGAGGCGGCAGAACTGCTTAGGGATTGCCGTTCCCATTCTCTCCCCACTACCGCCCGCAGGCAGCACAGCCGCCACGGAGAAATCGAGTTCCTGGCTTTCGCCGGCCTGTTCACTCGGGCCGGATAATTTGCAAAGAAGAGGCCAGTGCGGTTGCGAATCACTTCCTGCCCACGCCATCAATTAGGTCAGGGAAACCGTTTTACAAAGTGATGCACAGGGTATGTTATCAGAACCTGACAAAACTTTACAGCCTCACGACGAGTTCCTGCAAAAAAAAATGTTTTGGCGCTCTCTTGAGGATGGGCACAGCTGTTCGGTGCGGGTGATTGACAGTCGCCAGGCGTAGGTGATGGGTCGGTATCGGGCAATTCCTGTAATTCCCTTCCAGCTGTACCTGAATCTCGCACTTAAGTAAATATAGTTCTTGCAAATAAAGAAGCGATTATGCAGATAATACACCGGGGTGGACCCTGAAAATGGCTGCGATAAAGTGGCGCTGTGTGAGAATCCCGTACCTGTTCAGGCAGGTGCTGCTTGCCGCCGCTTTTTCCCCCCAATTGGGATGATGGTCTATGCGCACGCAGATTCTCAGCAAGTGAGATAATGGTTTTTAATCTCACTGCTGGTTTTATATAATCTTGATTAAATGTTAAAATTGGGTAGAACACAAATACATTTTATGTTGTTTTGAAGAATGCCATAAGACCTGTTTTCTCTAGAAAAGTGGACCAGGATACAAATCCCCCAGATGTTGCGGTGGGAATGTTGGCTGAGAAAATATGTGGTGCAATTTGAACCCACAGTCTTCTGACTCGTGCTGACTGAAGTTTTTTGACTTGGCTGTGTGGCACCACTTTTGCTTTAGAAGCCAAGAATATAAATTCAATTCCCTCTAGTTCTTTGAGTTCCAAAAGGGAAGGTGTAATATTTCTGTAAAATAAAGAAAACTTATTTGAAGAAAACTGGAAAAGTTTTAAGGCCAATTTGGCCTCAACCACCCTTGTAGAATGTAAACAGCCTTTTAATCTCTTTCAAAACTGTGACTGTTGTAAATGATTGTGCATTTATGTAGCTTCAGGTAAGATACGATAGCTTTGGCAAGGTCTGTATTTATTTCCTTCCCATAATTGTCATTGAGAAATTTGGTAAGCTTGAAATCTGAAGACCTATTGATGAAGGTGCACTCAATTTTTTGACAAGGGAGTTCCAGGATTTATACCCTGTGAATGAATAAAGAGTCATGTATTTCCAAGTTAGAACAATGTATGATTTAGAGGAGAACCTGCTTGTTGTGGTGTTCCCAGGCAACCCTTGTCCTCATTGGTAGAAATTGCACATTTGGGAGATGCAGTTGGTTTACCTCAGATGAGTAACTGCATTGAATATTTAGACAGACAGGATGTCTTTGAGTTATCAGGGTATTTTAACTAAGACACTCAGCCTCTTACCCACTCATGTAGTCACAGTATTTATGGGACTGGCCTAGGTAAGTTAATGTTGATGTTTGAGGATACTGAAAATGGGGTGCCAAGTTTACTGAATGTTAAGGATTGATTGTTCAGTCCTCTTGCATCCTGTTAAAAGTCCATGCAAATTAATACTTTTGATATGAAATTCATTCTATTCCTTTTACACCTTTAGCTAGGTGATCAAGATTGTTCATTTTCAATCTTTTTTATTGATTTTAAAAAATATATGAATAGATACAAATTAGAGGATGTTATATCAAATACATAATACAATGAATGTACAAACAAAAAGGATGTACACTGTCAAAATCATGTATAATATAATATTAGGCTAGTATATATAAACAGAGAATGTCAACTCCTCTTGACAATTCATACAAAAAATGCAAATTTTCTATTTATAAGAAGGAAAAAAAATCCCACTAAACTAACCTAAAAAAAGGACTGGGCAGTCCATTTGAGGATAAAATTACAGAAAACATCCTTCTGGTCAAATCTGAAGCTTCGGTGAGAGAAAAAAAATTACCTAAAAATAGAAAAGAAGAAAAAGAAATTAGATCATATGAAAATATTGAATAAAAGGTCACCAGGTTTGCTCAAATTTGAAAGATGTATCAAACGTCCGACTTCTAATTTTCTCCAAGCTTAAACATGACATAATGAAGAAGAGCCAGAAAAAAAAACAGTAGGTGGATTCGGATCCTTCCAATGCAACAAAATAGCTCTCCTAGCCAATAAAGTTGAAAAGGCTATCACATGTTGAGCGGAAGCAGAAACATTTCCTGCTTCCTTTGGAGTAATCCCAAAGATTGCCGTATGCGAATTAGGTTGTAAATCCATACCTATGACTTTTAATAACGTTCTAAGAATGAGATCAAGATTGTTGTCATGATAATAGTGAATGTTTGAAACTGATAATTATGTTTCTCACTTCTTGAGTTTGCAGTGTGGTTAGATCCCCGTGATTGCATTACTATTTTTGGCAGGAGTTTTGACAATCACTATTTTCTTTAACAGCATGATATCTTGAATTGGACACCTTAAGAAACAAAATAAATGAGGAATGTGGGTAGGTTTATGAAATAGAGACTTTTCTATTTGTATGGTGTGGTAGGTTGGATGGAAAAGGTGAGCACTTTCAAGTTCCTGGATGTCAGTAGCTCCAAAGATCTGTCTAGCCCCAACATATTGATGCAATTACAAAGAAGGCACAGCAGTGGCTATATTTCATTAGCAGTTTGAGGAGACTTGGTATGTCACTAAAGACTATGTCAAATTTCTACAGCTGTACCGTGGGAAGCATTCTAACTGGTTGTATCACCCTCTGGTATGGAGGGGCCACTGCACAGGATTGGTAAAAGCTGCAAACTCAGCCAGCTCCTTCATAGGTATTAGCCTCCCCGGCATCAAGAATATTGTTAAATGGTGATGCGGGAAAGGTTTCCAAGGGAAATCCTGCTCCAGAATATGTCCAGCCCACATCTACCCAAAAGGGCAACCCGAGCAAAAAATAAAGGCATATGTGTTATTAGATGATCAGAGCAATGTGTCATTGGCAAAATCATATACATTGAGCTATGCTGCAGGAGATCACTGTCTTCAAGGCACCCCAGAGAGTCTGGTACCACTGTCTGGTATGGGCTACTGCACAGGACCAAAAGAAGCTAGAGAAAGTTGTAAAATTAGTTAGCTCCAGCTTGGGTACTAACCTCCAAGATATCCAAGACATCTTCAAGGAGCAGTGCCTCAGAAAGGGGTCAGCCATTATTAAGGACCCCCATCACCCAGGGCATCCCTCTTCTCATTGTTACCATCAGGTAGGAAGTACAGAAGTCTGAAGACACACACTCAGTGATTCAGGAACAGCTTCTTCCCCTCTGTCATATGATTCTGAAATGGATATTGAACCCATGAACACTATCTAATTTTTGTATTTATATTCTGTTTTGGACTTTTTAATCTATTTAAGATACACATAAATACTTACTGTAATTTTTCTGTTTTTTCTTTTTGTATTATCATATATTGCATTGTACTGCTGCTGCTAAGTTAACAAATTTCACGACTTATGCCAGTGATAATAAACCTGGTTCTGATTCTGACCCTGAAAAATTAACATTTGGTATATTCAGTGTTTAAGGTTTTGTTCTTCCATAGACTGTAAAGGCATCTTCTGGAACAGCAGAAATTGCCAGAAGAGCTAATAAATTTGTCATGGAGTCACTAGGAGGGGAGGCCTGCTTCTCCTTGCCAACCCTCGTTAAGTGTAACCATATTCCCAACGACAGGGATGAAATCCCAACCCCTGAAGTAGCATGCAGTCATTCACATATTACAGACATAGCTGACAATATTCCCCCACTTGACTCTTCTGCTGGGATCCTGCTGTTGCTTGGCAGATGCACCATCCATGCATATAAGGTATGCGAACAGCGCAATAAAACCTTAAGACATACAGTGCCTATGAAAAGTATTCACCTCCCCCCCCCCCCCCCCCCCACCGGAAGTTTTCATGTTTTATTGTTTTACAACATTGAATCACAGTGGATTTAATTTGGTTTTTTTGACACTGATCAACAGAAAAAAAGACTCATGTCAAAGTAAAAAAAATCTCTACAGAGTTATCTAAATTAATTACAAATATAAAACAAAATAATTGATTGCATCATTACTTACCCCTCCCCTCTCTCCTTAAGTCAGTATTTAGTAGATGCAATTTTGGCAGCAATTACAGCCTTGAGTCTGTGTGGGTAGGTCTTGATAATCTTTGCAAATCTGGCCAGTGCAATATTCCCCCATTTTTCTTTACAAAACTGCTCAAACTCTGTGAATGAACTGCCGCTTTTCAAATCCAGCCACAAATTCTCAATTGGATTGAGGTCTGGACTCTGACTTGGCCGCTCCAGGACATTAACTTTGTTGTTGTTAAGCCATTCCTGTGTAGTTTTGACTTCATGCTCGAGGTCATTGTCTTGCTGGAAAACAGATCTTCCAAGTTGCAGTTCTCTCGCAGACTACACCCGGTTTTCCTCTAGGATTTCTCTGTATTTCATTGCATTCATTTTACCCTCTACCTTCACAAGCCTTCCAGGGCCTGCTGCAGTGAAGCATCCCCACAGCATGATGCTACCATCGCCATCCTTCACAGTAAGAATGATGTGTATTTGATGATATGCGGTATTTGGCTTATGCCAAACATAGTATTTAGTCTGATGGCCAGAAAGCTCAATTTTGGTTTCATCAGACTATAGAACCTTCTTCCAGCTGACTTCAGAACCTCCCACATGCCTTCTGGCAAACTCTAGCCAAGATGTCATATGAGTTTTTTTTCAACAGTAGCTTTCTCTTTGCTGTTCACCCATAACACTGCAACTGGTGAAGCACACAGTCAACAGTTCTTCTATGCGCAGTTTGTCGCATCTCAGCCACTGAAGCTGCCAACATAGGTCTATTGGTGGCCTCCCTCACTAGCCCCATTCTTGCACAGTCACTCAGTTTTTGAGGCTGGCCTGCTCCAGGCAGATTTACAGCTGTGCCATACTCTTTCCATTTCTTGATGATTGACTTAACTGCACTCCAAGAGATATTCAGTAACTCAGATATTTTCTTGTATCCATCTCCTCACTTGTGCTTTTCAATTTCCTTTTCATGGAGTTGCTTGATTGTTCTTTTGTCTTCATGGTGCAGTTTTTGCATGGATACTAAATCAACACTTGGACCTTCCTGTCACAGGTGTATGTTTACTACGATCAATCAAATCACAGGTTTCCAAAAACAGATCTCTATTTAACTAATTAGGTGACCAATTGGCTGCACCAGTGATGATTTGGTGTGATATATTAATGGGGTTAAATACTTATGCAGTCATTTATTTTGCATAAGTGAAAAGCCAAATTAAATCCACTGAGATTCAATGTTGTAGAACAACAAAATATGAAAAATTCCAAGGGGGGTGAATACTTTTTATAGGCACTGTGGGAGCAGAACTAGGCCATTTGACCCCATTGGGTCTGCTCCACTATACAATCATAGCTGATCCTTTTCTCCCCCACCTGCTCCCTGTAACCTTTGATGCCATGGCCAATGAAGAACCCATCAACCTCCACTTTAAATATATCCAACAATTTGGCCTCCACAGCCACCTGTGGTAACAAATTTACCACCCTCTGGCTAAAGAAATTTCCACACATTTCTGTTTTAAATGGACACCCTTCTATCCAGAGGCTGTGGCCTCTTGCCTTAGACTCCCCTGCCATGGGAAACATCCTTTCCACACCTAGTCTGTCTATCCTGCATCCATAACTATCCTTCACCTTTCTCATTTTTCACAGAAACTCAAGCCAATGTTGCCTGCCATTGCTGTCATCCTTCCAGCATATCCTTACTGTGGCCAACTCCTCTTTCATACCACTGTAATTACCTTTACTCCGCTGAAGAACTGCTACATCAGACTTTACTTTCTCCTTATCAAATTTCAAATTGAACTGTGATCATATTGCGATCGCTCTTCTTTAGGGTTCCTTTATGTTAAGCTCCCTAATTGCCTTTGGTTCATTACATAACACCCAATAAGCAAGCAGGCAGCGGAGTAAATCGCTGATTTTCGGGAAAAAGTTCAGTTTTTTTTCCCATACTACTTGGGATAAAAGAGGCACGACTGCGCAGGCACGTGACCTCAGAGCGCGGAAGATTTAAAAAGGGAAGCAAGCTTCAACGGTTCCTCTGAATCGCAGCAAGCAGGCAGCGGAAGCTGATACCTGAAAACATGACACCGCTTATGCCTATCAATCTTCACCTGAAACCTCAAAATGGCGGCGCGACGGCAGCATACACCGGCCACTCCAGGATGAATATCTGTAATCTGTCAAGTAGGATGCCGTGTACAATCCTGATTTGATGGAGACGGACATAAGAAGCACAGAGGAACATCTGGTGAAACTTCTGTATTGCCTGTTTCGCTGCCGCTGCTACTGTGCGATCAAAAAATCTCCGGAGAGGAAGGCCCCAAATCTTCGGCTTTGCCTGTTGCTTGGCGGCCGGGGTCGAAGCGCTCGGCAGAGATGGTGCTTGGTGTCGGAGGGCTGGTCAGAGGCTCGAAGTTTTCGGACGGACTCAGAGTTGGCTGTGGTTGGGTGCTTCCAGAGGCTGCATCGGCAAGTTTGCGGCGCTGGAGGTTCATGGCAGGAAAAGTTTTTCTTCCTTCTACCGTCTGCGTGAGATGATGGGCTGTCGGGGACTTTGAGACTTTTTTTTACCGTGCCCATGGTCTGCTCTTTATCAAATTACGGCATTGCTTTGCACTGTTGTAACTATATGTTAATTATCTGGTTTTTGTCAGTTAGTCTTGGTCTGTCTTGTGTTTTAGTGATATCATACTGGAGGAACATTGTATCATTTCTTAATGCATGCATTACTAAATGACAATAAATGAGTACTGAGTGTCCTCATAATCTAATCTAATCTAATACAATATAGCTGATCTCCTAGTAGGCTCATTGACAAACTATTCTAAAAAGCCCACTCATAGGCATTCAGCAAATGTACACTCTTGGGATCCATAACCAACCTGATTTTTCCAGTCTACCTGCATGTTAAAATCTCACATGACTATCATAACATTGCCCTTTTGACACGTCTTTTCTATTTCCCATTGTAATCTGTAGTCCACATCCCAGCTACTGTTTTGAGGCTTTATATAACTGCCATCAGGGTCATTTTACCCTTGCAGTTTCTTAACTCAACCCACAAGGATTCAAGATCTTCAGATCCTATGTCACATCTTTCTACTGATTTGATGCCATTCTTTATCAGCAGAGCCATGGCATGCCCTCTGCCTACCTTACTATCCCTCCAATCAATGTGTAACCTTGGATATTCAACTCCCAACTTAGAACCATCTTTCAGCAATGATTCAGCGATGGCATAACTTCATACCCGACAATCTGTAAAAAGGAGCTAGGGCTTTACTCTTTGGAGAGAAAGAGGATGAGAGGAGACATGATAGAGGTGGACAAGATATTAAGAGGAATAGATAGAGTGGACAGCCAGCGCCTCTTCCCCAGGGCACCACTGCTCAATACAAGAGGACATGGCTTTAAGGTAAGGGGTGGGAAGTTCAAGGGGGATATTAGAGAAAGATTTTTTACTCAGAGAGTGGTTGGTGCGTGGAATGCACTGCCTGAGTCAGTGGTGGAGGCAGATACACTAGTGAAATTTAAGAGACTACTAGACAGGTATATGAAGGAATTTAAAGTGGGGGTTATATGGGAGGCAGGGTTTAAGGGTCGGTACAACATTGTGGGCCGAAAGGCCTATACTGTGCTCTACTATTCTATGTTCTATGTTCTAAAAGTGCAACAAGATCATCCACCTTATTTCTTATACTCTGTGCATTGAGATATAACATTTTGAGTACTGTATTTACTACCTCTTTTGATTCTGCATCCCTGATGCACTGATACTCACCCTGCTGGCTGCAATTATGTCCTATCATTTGCCTGCCCTTCCTGACAGTCTGACTGCACGCTTCACTCTGGTTCCCATCCTCCTGCCAAATTAGTTTAAGCCCTCCCCAACAGCTCTAACAAACCTGCCAGCACAAATATTGTTCCCCTTGGGTTCCGATGCAACCCGCCTCTTTTGTACAGGTCACACCTCCCCCAGAAGATATCCCAAAGATGCAAGAACCTGAAGCCCTGCCCCCTGCACCAGCTTCTCAGCCGCACATTTATCTGCCAAATCATCCTGCTTCTACCCTGACTAGTGCGTGGCACAGGTAGCCAGAAATACTGCCCTAGAGGTCCTGCTTCTCAGCTTTCTGCCTAACTCTCTAAATTCTCTCTTCAGGACCTCATTGCTTTTCCTTCCTATGTCATTGGTACCAATATGTACCAAGACATTTATCTGGCTGTTCTCCCTCCCTCTTCAAAAGCTGTGGATGTGATCCAAGACATCCTTGACCCTGGCGCCTGGGAGGTAACACACCATCTGGGTGTCCCATTCATGTACACAGAATCTCCTGTTTGTTCCGCTGGCTATTGAGTCCCCTGTCACTACCACTTTCCTCTCCTTCTTTCCCTTCTGCACCACAGACCCATACTCAATGCCAGTAACCTGGTCTCCATGGCATTTCCCTGGGAGGCCACTCCCACAACAGTATCCAAAACGGTATTCTCATTATTGAGGGAATGACCACAGGGGTGCTCTGTGCTAACAACGTATTCACCTTCCCATTTCTTCTCCCGACAGTCACCCAGCTACCCGCCTACTACCACTTAGAGGTGACTACTTCACTCTAACTCTGACTGATGATCTCTTCACTCTCCTGTATAAGCCAAAGGTCATCCAGCTGCTGCTCCAGATCCCCAAGACAGTCTTCAAGGAACTGCAGTTGGGTGCACTTCACACAAATGTAGTTCCCTGGGAGACTCTGGGTTGTGAATGGATGACACACTGCACACTGCTCAATGGCTGGACCTCAGATGGGTCATAATGGGTGAAATCTGCCTTGATGGTGCTCATCAGCCCACTGTCAAGTCTAATGTCCTGGAGAATGGGTGACATTTCTGACCCTTTTTCAAATGGAATCTATATGAAAGAGAAGATTGTAGTTAAGTATTCCAAGCACCCTTTTATACCTACTTCTGCTCAACCAGAGTTAGGCAAGCTGGACGTCTGAAACTCGGATTGTAAGATAGCACCTTCCATTGAAGATGAGGTCTTCCTAGAAATCATGGACAAAGAGTTTAGCAAAGATGATTCAAACAGTTGGACCCCTCCCCTCACTTTTTGCTCACCATGATGACTTCTACCAGATAACAGAGAGCAGATCCTTAGTTGACCCATGTCCCTCAGTCGCACATCAAGAATGAAACCAGAATGAAAGACCATTATGCAGAGTTAATGCAGAAGCTTTTCAAGAACAAGCTCCTCCATCAGATCCCAAAAAAGAAAAATGTATTTGCCCAGCATTAATGTTTACCCCCAAAAACCTGCACAAGTACCAATTGTCCTTGATTCCAAAGCACAGTTCAAAGACATATCACTGAACAATGTGCTCTCCCAGACCACAACAAATCTTTTGAAATACACACCTATACATTGCTACATTAAGTGTAGATCTTTTCTAGAGACTATTGAAATATTTCTCTGTAGCAACAGAGCTTAAAATCAATGGGAGAAAGTTTTGTGATGGAAGTCCTAAAACGAACTTGTCACCTTTTTAGCTCTAATGAAGGGACTTTGACTTAAAACATTAAGTCTGTTTTTCTTTCTATATATGCTGTCTGACTTAGTGTATGTTTCCAGCATTTTCAATTTTTATCCCATACTAGGGATTCTAGGCCCAGTGAATTTTGGAGGTGCCTGGTACTTGTGACTTACCACCTGCTTAAAGATTAGATCTCTACCTAGCAGTAATTGAGTTTCCTTGCTGCCAGCTTTGTTTTGGGCTGAAGTCACCAATATCTTCTGCTGTTTAATAAAAACTTTGTAAAAAAAAAGATTGTGATTCATAATTCTAAAGCCACTCATTCTATTTAATTCTACAGCTAAACATAATAGAAGGAGTCTGGTCTTGGAATACCAAGAGGATTTTCTATTTAGGACAGTGCTTTATCTGACAAAGGCCAGGACAATTTATATATTTAGGTATCTTATTATGATATATTTTCATAAAATAAAGAACACCTTTCATAGTCAAAGATATTATTAGTAGAATGTCTCCCACTATTTATCAAAGCAAATGCTGCACCACAGATGTCTCTGTGATCCTAAACTTAATATGTTATTTGATAGTGGATGAGTACATTACAGTTTCCGTAGCCATGGATTTAATATCTGCTTTGAAAAAAATGAGCAGTACAACTGTAGATCGGAACTACAATGTACAATTTATTTACTATTAATAAATAGTTCAGTTGTATTACATTTTTAGGATGTTGGCAGTCACTCAGAATCTAATTTTACCAAAACTACATGTTGCTTATTGTTTTTAAACAAATGGATCAAAACCTGCTTATTTTGTAGATGTCAAATGCAAGGATGTATGTACAAATTTCAACACTGGATGATCATGTTGAAGTGACAGTGATACTATTGGACAAAGGTACCGAAAATATCTAGAAGTCATATACGCCTTAAAGAACATCACCCTAAGCTATGTTTTGTACAAATTACCGTGAAATATTAAACCTCTTTGAAAATTGTGAAAGACATCTAACAATAGAATTACTCTTTGTCCGATTTTTCACATTGTCTTACAAAGCCATTGAGGTATATCTTAATGTAATGTTTTGTCGGTCAGCTGGATATCCGAAATGCAAAAAAAACTGTCACAACTAAAACAAATCACTGAGACATCTACACAAGTAGATTTTCTGTATGCCTTATAAGAAATACTGTGCACTCCAGAGTCTTATAGCAGCAGGATACAAGCTGTCTTTGATTGTCGTGGTACATGTTCTTAATCTTTTATATTTTCTACTTGAAGGAGGAGAGTAAAAAGAGAGAATGACAAGGGTGGAAGAGGCCTGCTTTCCAAATGCAGTGCGAAGTGTACGCAGGGTCAAAGGAGGGGAGGCTAGTTTTTGTGGCAGGCTGGGGTGTGTTCACAAATCTCAGAAATTTCCAGTAGTCTTGGGCCAAGTCATTGTCACACCAAGCTGTGCCGCATCCAGCTAGGGTGCTTTTGGTGCTGCAACGGTAAAAACTGATGAACATCATCAGGAGTATGCCGAATTTATTTAGCCTTCTATGAAAACAGAGGTGCTGTTGTGCTTTCTTTGCCATAGCACCAACATGGCTGGACCAGGACAGGTTCTCTACGTTTACTTTAATGGTAAATATTTGACATTTTAAAATCACTGTCAGGTACCTCCTTTGCCTTAATCAGAGTAAAACATGTTCAATCCTTTTAATCTTTCTTAAAAAGTATGGCCATTATATTTAAAATCCAAACTTATATTTCAAAGTCAACTTTATTATCAAGTGCACAAGTACATGTATGCATAGGTGCAATGAAAAACTTACTTTCACACACCACAGGCACAAGGCATCATGCAAGTGATATTCATAAGAAAAACATTATCTTAAATTATACATTATTTTTACAATAAATACCAATTAGAATAAAACAAACACAAAATCCACTTTAATTAAAAAGTGATCAAACTGGTCATAAAGCTGCTAACCTGTAGTGATTACAGTTCTGTTGGTTGATTCAAGAACAAAGTAGCTGGAGTAAATCTTTTCTGCATCTTCTCCAGCACCCCTATATCCTTTCCGTTTTCCAGAGGGCTGGTCACAGTGAGGTCAAATTAAAGTTTTTGCATGTCCAGTGTAATTTTTCTGCCTTTTGATTCTGCCTTTTTAAAAGCAATTCTTGGAGTGTTGCATGTTTGATTTTTTAAATTTTTTAGTTTATGTATATGCACTTCCTAATCCCTCAGTCTGTGAGGATTTTGTGCCCTCTTGGTTCTTACAACCATGTTCTTGCCATAATTGCAGGGGTTTTTTGACAATTATTTCAGTATTTGGCAACTTTATTAAAGTCCTATTGTAACCTGTCCACACTTTCATATAACTGTACCTTCAACTTGATGCAAACTGCAAATCATGGAATTGCATTCCTATTAGAAATCGTTTATACAAAAGGTAAACAGCAGTAAACCTACCCACCATCCTTGTCATCAACCACATCACACCTTTTGACAATGTAAGTATTCACCTTTAACACTTACATTGCTTAAGGGCAGGTTGCTGCTGTCCTCAATGATTTATCACCATCTTCTTGTTTTTAACTTTCTACTGGGCCAACCACCATGTATGTTATTCAAAGGTTTTTAGAAAATCCAAATATATCACATCCGATACAATGTTCATGTTCATTGTTTTTTTTTTGTTTTTTTCAAAGAATTCAATGTTGTTTTTCCCTAATTCTGTTTGGAATTTAGCAAAATTATTTGATTAAATCTTGATTTATATTTTTTTCCATTAATTGTTTGAGAAAGGTCCCTTGTTATGTGTCCTAATACTGACATTTGTCTTTTGTTCTGTGAATTCTAGCCCATCTTTAAATAAAGAAATCACATTAGCTGCTCATCACTTTTTTAGAATTATTTTCTTTTCATTATATCTTTCAGAAACTTGCTTCCCCTGTCTGTTCTTCAACTACATGCAGTTCACAATCATTAAAATAGTCAATTAATATTTCTGATGAAGGTTTTCAGCCAGAAACATCAACTCTAATCCTTCCCATAGATGATACCTGATGTGCTGAATTTCTCCGGCATTGTGTGTACTACATTTTATATTTTTTCCATTACTTTTCAGGATATTATTTGCATCCTTTAGTAGCTTAACATGGACACGATCTTTCTCCTTTTGTTTTCTGTTTTCTGTGCCTCCAGAATTATTTATATATGGTGCAAGTCATCATCAAAAGTTGGGGGCACATGGTCATTAACCCTGAGAAGTCTTTCTTCTTGACATTTAAATAATTTATTTTAAAAAAGCTCACGAACATTTATCAATTTTTTTTAACGTCATTGTCATCAAGGTTACTTGTCTGTTCTTAAGTAAAGTGCAATTAGAGTATTCACATCATATAAATATCGGTAAAGTATTGGAAACAATCATGGAATAAGTGCATAGAATGTGTGCATAGTTTTACAAAACTACAAAAGTTTATTCACACAAAAATACACAAAAGCACAAACATCAAGTATTTACAAGGAAGTGAACAAATTCAATTAAAATATGATTAGTACTATCTATAAAAGTCAGTTCCCTGAAGTGCCCACCTTTCCCAGAAATCCCACACTGTACCCATCATGACTGTATGCTCCCTATCCAAAGAAGCCCGGGCACATGCTTAACAATAGTTCAGTTTGGCTGGTGCTGAAGGGGGATGGCACATGCTCCACAACCGTCAATTATAGAGAGTTGTATAACTACACACCGCCCCTCATAGTGGCTGTCCTGGCTGTGGTGACCCTTGTTGAGGATATAGGGGGTAGTGAGGGGAAGTATTTTTATGCAGTAGCGGATCTGGTCCATGTCACCTTCTCCACCCCCCCTAAACCCAGAGTCCTAGGACCAGATCGCTTTTACCTGAGTGGGTAGACAGTGCACATTTTGCTGCCTCCCCCTGGGTTACTATATGTCCACAATCCCATTTTGTGCCATGGCATGCTTGCCTAAGACCTGCAGGGGACACAGACCCCACCGTCTCTGAAAGCATCTACTGTATGTAGGTGATGTGCAGCTACAGTTACCCTCACAGGAGGTAGTGAGGAAGTCTCTGGATAAGGGAGTCACCTCTCTACAGGAACCAGGGTTGGCCTACCAAAACCACTAATGTATAGGGCCCCTGCAACCTGCCCTTAAGCAATGAAAATGATTAAGGTGGATACTTAGATTAACAATAGGTGTGATGTGGTTGACTGCAAGGATTGTGGGCAGGCTCACTGCTGTTCACCTTTCATATAAAAAATTATATCAGGAATGGAATTTCATAGTTTGCATATTGCATCAAGCTCAAGGTATACTTATATATAAAAATGAGGACGGATTACAATAGGATTTTAATGAAGTTGCAAAATACTGAAGTAATAGTGAAAAGAACCTGCAATTATAGCAAGAATGGGGTTGTAGGAATGAAGAAGCCACAGAATCCTCATGGACCAGTTATCTAAATTGAGGAGCAGAATTGAGGGATTAGGAAGTACATATACATAAACTGATAAATTAAGAAGTCAAGCTTACAAAGTTCCAAGGTTTGCTTTTAAAAAGGCAGAATCAAAAGGCAGAAAAATTACACTAGACATGCAAAAAACTTTAATTTGACCTCAGCGTGATCAGTCTTCCAAAAAAATTGAAAGGGAAAGATGGAGATAATATTTACTTCAACCAAATATTCAGCCAAAGGGAAATATTCCATTCCAGGAAACCTCATCCCATTGGTACTCTTTTCTTTTTCTCTTGTTTTTTTCCAACCAGCTTTATGTTGGTAAGGGGTGTAGATTTTTTAATAATATAATTAACCATACTAGTGTATTTCATCACGCAATTTATTTTATTTGATTAATTATCAATATGGGATACTGTGATTGTATGCATTTTGTGCTATCTTATTTTGATTTATAATAAGTATCCTTATGAACTCTGTATTTGTGTATATGAAATTTAATAAAAATATTGGAAAAAGAAAAAAAAAACTGAATAAACCTCATCCCATTGTATGGGAATGGCCAAAAAGAACTTAAGCCTCAGAAACCCCTGGCAGAGTAAATGTTTTGAAGGCTGGTATTTCCCTCATTATGATTTCTCTAATGCTAACTCCCAGACTCTGAAAGTAACCTCTCTGCCAGCAAGGAAGGGGATGGAGAGTTGGTCCAGGCGACATGATGAGCACAGGTCCAACTAGTCAGTGGGGCACAGTGAGTGTGAGCCGGAGCAGTATCCTGGGACAACTGTGTCAATACCAAATGATGCTGTGAAGGTAGGCCCTCCCTTGACCCTAAATGGTACGCACTGGATATGAGGCTCCTGGGCCTACTCATGGCTCCGCTTTGGCTGCTGCTATCTGGTGCATGTGGTACCATACTGTACGTACACTGCACTAATAACCTGTACAAGTGCCCTGCACATAAGGATCAACGCAGTATGACAAGTATTACAGAGGCAGAAAGGTTCTAGGTTATAGCTTTTCCCCTGTCTGGTATGGCCAGGCTGTCCCAGGAACAGATTTGCAAGGTCTCTGTGATGGAGATGCCAGCTAATGAGATGGCCACAGCACTCAAAAGTACAGAGTATATGCTGACCAGTGTGTCACCTGAGGTGATAGCTATTCAGATGGTGGCCTTGCAAAAATCGCATGGCCTTGGACTACCTGCTCACTGAGAAGAGCGACACTTGTGCTGTGATTGGTCAGGAGTGCTGCAACCTACTCATGTTACTCACCTGGCTGATCATAACCAGCAGTCAGAAAATAAGATCAGGATAGTGGGGAACCAGTTCCATTACTACTATACCCTGGGGTGATGTTGTTGGCCTTTTGGGGTGTTGGGAGGTTGGAGGACTACTGTAGTACACAGGGTAGCAACAATAGGCTGATAATTCCAGCTATCATAGTGTTATGTTTTGTGTGTAGTACAGTGGGCATCCATGCAGTTATACTAGCCTGCAGGCTGAATGTCAACATGTTGCATCTTTCGAGGAGTGGAATGGTGACGTAACTGTAGACCATTGAAAGTCACTCCCCCACGCTAGCTAGGCACTGGCCTGGTTAAGGACCATTACAGTCCTTCCACAGCTTGCCATTTGACGCCACGGTGAGGAAGACTAGAAATCTAGTGTACTGAAAGCACCTGGTCTTTTTACTGTGAGGTCTTCTCGATGGACTGGATCATGACTGGTGCTGCAAGAACTGTGAGAGTATGCTTTAGAGAGGGAGAGCTTGAGAGCACGGTTTAGATAAGTATTTGTAACTGGGTGTAACTTGAAGAGTTTACTGAATGTAAGGTGTCTATCTTCTCCCGTAAATAAATAGTTAACTTACTCATCTGAAGTGAGGCCCACTCACTGAACGCATCAAATCTGATTTCACACCACATAGAGTTAATCTAAGTATTTCCACTAGCCAGATTTCTGTCCTGAGAATAAAAACAGAAGATGCTGAAAACACTTAGTGGATTAGTATCTGTGGAAACAGAAATTTTTGTAAAGTGCAAAGCGTGTCACCAGAACTGGGAAAGACAGAAAAACCAGTTTTGAGTAACAGAAAAGGTAAGGAATGAAGTGGTAGAAGAAAGGGAATATCTTAGAGTGAAACAAAATGACCTCATTAATAGTTAACTGGCAGTAAAAGCCAGATTAAACTTCTTTGACTATGTACGGGGGTTCCCAACCTCGAGTCCTTGCTTAATGGTATTGGTCCATGGTATCAAAAAAGGTTGGGTATCCCTGAAAGATGTTGCTAATGATAAGGCTATGGCTCACACAAAGAAAAAAATGTAAAAAGAGAAACAAAATGCAAAATGTTGACAAGTAGAATTGCCAACTCTGATACAGACAGAAAGAATAAGTTAGCTAAAATCAGAAATGGCAATATTGAGTTCCAAATGCTACAACATGCCAACTTGCATTGGGTTTTTTGATCTTCCATCCAGAACATTGTTAAAGGTCTAACTGGAATCCCTGTAGCCTAAATAAACCATAGAGTCCCCTCATCATACACTTCGTTACAACTTTGAACAATTCAATCAAATTGCCCTATCATGAATTTTCCCTAATAGAAAAGTAATGGCCATATTTTATTATTGCTATCTTTCCAAGTGTAGATAAATCCTGTCCTTCAGGCTTCTTATTCCAAAGGTTTATGGACATTTAAGTTACACTGCTTCATTTGCTCAAGATGATTGATGCAACTGATTAAATGATGCAATTATGAAGTTGTTTAAACATGCATTGCTAACAACTTTTCTTTTTTCCTTTTGGGGTGCAAAATGTTTTAATGAATCAAATAACTTGATGCATTTTCAAGAGATTAACTAGGCATTATCTATCCCTTGATTATCCTTTCAAGAAATTTAGGCATGGAAAAATTACAGAATTATTTTACTGTCAAGGTAATTAAAGGTACATGAAAAGTAATGTAGGAGATCAAAGATCAGGCAAAGTGTGTAACTTTAATACTTTTGATTTGCAAAAATTTAGGTCTGAGTTGGTGTCGTGATGTAGTGGCATCAGCACTGGACTTCGAGGTGGATGGTCATGAGTTCGAATCCAGCTGGGCAGCAGCTGTCTCTGTGCAGAAGAAATCCACTTCTGTATCATGCCATGAGTCGCCATGAGACGATAACGACTTGACAGCAGTCAATAACAATTATCTCAAACTTTAAATTAGCAAAGCATATAAAGTTGGAATGTGTGCCTTCAGTGCAATAGAATCGCAGAGAAGAAAGCACCAATGACCATCTTGTCAATTGGTGAATGATTTATTATTGTCACTGTAATAAACCCTTCGGACCAGTGAAGGGTGCCAGGTAGCGGCAGGTATTGATACACCTGAACACAATTTATTTGAGTTGTTTAACAACTTCATTTATCATTAAGCTGTCACTGTGTTTTTCGAGATGCTTCTTATGTGAATACGGTTTCCTTATGCCTCTCGTTCTTAAGTGAATCGCTTTTTAATGTTCTGTTTAAGGTTATCCTGAACCAGCACTCATCGCTGAGTCCTGGATTCGAGTTCTGTGTGAGTTACCGTTCTGTGTGCTCAAGTCCTGAGTAAGTGAGCTATAAGTTTGATTATTCCTTGTAGTACTTGCCAAATAAATGTTCATCGTTAATTTCTACTATTGAGTCCTGAGTTTACTCTGCACCTGGGTCTGCTCATCTGAAGATCATCACAGCCGGATATACGAAGATAACGTGAAAAGCATTGTTTTGCATACCATTCAGACAGATCATTCAAACACAAATTCATCAAGAAGTTCAAAAAGATAAACAAATATGTAAAGCAACACACACAAAATGCTAACATGAGGAAATTTGCAGATGCTGGAAATTCAAGCAACACACACAAAATGCTGGTGGAACGCAGCAGGCCAGGCAGCATCTATAGGGAGAAGCGCTGTCGACGTTTCGGGCCGAGACCCTTTGTCAGGACTAACTGAAAGGAAAGATAGTAAGAGATTTGAAAGTAGGAGGGCGAGGGGAAAATGCGAAATGATAGGAGAAGACCGGAGGGGGTGGGGTGAAGCTGAGAGCCAGAAAGGTGATTGGCAAAAGGGATACAGAGCTAGAGAAGGGAAAGGATCATGGGACGGGAGGCCTAGGGAGAAAGAAAGGGAGAGGGGAGCACCAGAGGGAGATGGAGAACAGGCAGAGTGATGGGCAGAGAGAGAAAGAAAAAAAGGGAGGGGGAAAAAACTAAATATACCAGGGATGGGGTAAGAAGCGGAGGAGGGGCATTAACAGAAGTTAGAGAAGTCAACGTTCATGCCATCAGGTTGGAGGCTACCCAGCCGGTATACAAGGTGTTGTTCCTCCAACCTGAGTGTGGTTTCATCTTGACAGTAGAGGAGGCCATGGATAGACATATCAGAATGGGAATGGGATGTGGAATTAAAATGTGTGGCCACTGGGAGATCCTGCTTTCTCTGGCGGACCGAGCGTAGGTGTTCAGCGAAACAGTCTCCCAGTCTGCATCGGGTCTCACCAATATATAAAAGGCCACACCAGGAGCACCGGACGCAGTATACCACACCAGCCGACTCACAGGTGAGGTGTCGCCTCACCTGGAAGGACTGTCTGGGGCCCTGAATGGTGGTGAGGGTGGAAGTGTAAGGGCAGGTGTAGCACTTGTTCCATTTACAAGGATAAGTGCCAGGAGGGAGATCGGTGGGAAGGGATGGGGGGGATGAATGGACAAGGGAGTCGTGTAGGGAGCGATCCCTGCGGAAAGCAGAAAGGAGGGGGAAGATGTGCTTGGTAGTGGGATCCCATTGGAGGTGGCGGAAGTTACGGAGAATTATACATTGGACCTGGAGGCTGGTGGGGTGGTAGGTGAGTACAAGGGGAACCCTATCCCGAGTGGGGTGAGGGCAGGTGCGGGAAATCGGAGAGATGTGTTTGAGAGCAGAGTTGATGGTGGAAGACGAAAGCCCCTTTGTTTAAAAAAGGAAGACATCTCCTTCATCCTGGAATGAAAAGCCTAATCCTGAGAGCAGATGCGGCGGAGACGGAGGAATTGTGAGAAGGGGATAGCATTTTTGCAAGAGACAGGGTGGGAAGAGGAATAGTCCAGGTAGCTGTGAGAGTCTGTAGGCTTATAGTAGATATCAGTAGATAGGCCGTCTCCAGAGATGGAGACAGAAAGATCAAGAAAGGGGAGGGAGGTGTCAGAAATGGACCAGGTAAATTTGAGGGCAGGGTGAAAGTTGGAGGCAAAGTTAATGAAGTCAACGAGCTCAGCATGCGTGCAGGAGGCATCGCCAATACAGTCATTGATGTAATGAAGGAAAATGCTGCAGGGACTCTGCAGGCCGGGCAGCATCTATGGAAATGAATAATCAGTTAATATTTTGAGTTGAGACCTGTCTTCAGGACTGTAAAGGAAGAGCGAAAACGCCAGAATAAAAAGCTGAGAGAAGGAAAGGAGGCTAACTGGAAAGTGACAGGTGAAGCCAGGTGGGTGCGAAGGTAAAGGGCTGGAGAAAAAGGAATCTGGTAGGAGAGACAAGTGGACCTTAGGAGAAAGGGAAGGTGGAGGGGACCCAGGGGGAAGTGATAGGCAGCTGAGAAGAAATAAAAGGCCAGAGTAGGGAAGGAAAATGAATTACTGGTAGGAGAAATCAATGTTCATGCCATCAGGTTGGAGGCTACCCAGACGGAATATAAGGTGTTGCTCCTTCACCCCGAGGGTGGCCTCATCTTGGCTCAAGAGGAGGCCAAGACCGACATGTCAGAATGGAAATGGAAATTAAAATATTTGGCCACCAGGAATTTCCACTTTTTGTGGATGAAGTGGTTCCCCAATTAAGTATTTAGAGTTACAATTATAGAGAAAGTAAAGTAGAGATTGGCAAATGAGGAGCAAGGGCTATAACAAGGTAGAGTGTGAGATCAAGAATCATATAACAGTGGGATAAAAGCCATTCTGGAGTCATAAGACCATAAGATATAAGAGCCGAAGTAGGCCATTCGGCCTATTGAGTCTGCTCCACCATTCAATCATGGGCTGATCCAATTCTTCCAGTCATTCCTACTCCACTGCCTTCTCCCCATACCCTTTAATGCCCTGGCTAATCAAGAACCTTTCTATCTCTGCCATAAATACACCCAATGATGTGGCCTCCACAGCTGCTCGTGGCAACAAATTCCACAGATTTACCACGCTCTGACTAAAGTAGTTTCTCCACATCACAGTTCTAAATGGACATCCATTAATCCTGAAGTCCTGCCCTCTTGTCCTAGACTCCCCTACCATGGGAAATAACTTTACCACATCTAATCTGTTCAGGCATTTTAACATTCAAAATGTTTCTATGAGATCCCCCCTCATTCTCCAAAACATCGGGTAATACAGCCCAAGAGATGCCAGACATTCCTCATATAGCAACCCTTTCCTTCCTGGAATCATTCTCGTGAATCTTCTCTGAACCATCTCCAATGTCAGTACATCCTTTCTAAAATTAGGAGCCCAAAACTGTACACAATACTCCAAGTGTGGTCTCACCAGTGCCTTAAAAAGCCTCAACGTCACATCCCTGCTCTTATATTCTATACCTCTAGAAATGAATGCCAATATTGCATTTGCCTTCTGCCCCACCAACTCAACCTGGAGATTAACCTTTAGGGCATCCTGCAAAAGGAACCCCAAGTTCCTTTGCATCTCTGCATTTTGAATGCTCTCCCTATCTAAATAATAGTCTAACCATTTATTCCCTCCACCAATGTGCATGATGATACACTTTCCAACATTGTATTTCATTTGCTACTTCTTTGCCCATTCTCCTAAACCATCTAAGTCTCTCTGCAGGTTCTCTGTCTCCTCAACACTACCCGCTCTTCCACCTATCTTTTATCCATAGAACCATAGAACACTACTGAACAGAAAACAGGCCATTTGGCCCTTCTAGTCTATGCTAAAACTTTATTCCAATAGTCCCATTGACTTGCACCCAGTCCATAACCCTCCAGACCTCTCTCATCCATGTATCTATCCAATTTATTCTTAAAACCTAAGTTTACCACATCAGATGGCAGCTCATTCCACACTCCCACCACTCTCTGAGTGAAGAAGTTCCTCCTAATGTTCCCCCTAAACCTTTCCCCTTTCACCCTAAAGCCATGTCCTCTTGTATTTATCTCTCCTAATCTAAGTGGGAAGAGCCTACTCGCATTTACTCTGTATATACCCCTCATAATTTTGGAAACCTCTATCAAATGCCCCCTCATTCTTCTATGCTCCAAGGAATATAGTCCTAACCTGTTCAATCTTTTCCTGTAACTCAACTCCTGAAGACCCGGCAACATCCCAGTAAATCTTCTCTGCACTCTTTCAATCTTACTGATATCCTTCCTATAGTTAGGTGACCAGAACTACACACAATAAGCAAATTTAGTAACAAATCCATTAATTCCATTGTCCAAATCATTGACATATTTCATAAAATCGGCGGTCCCAACTCCAACCCCTGTGGAATTCCACTGGTAACCAGCAGTCAGCCAGAATTGGATCCCTTTATTCCCACTCTCTGTTTTCTGCCAATCAGCCAATGCTCCACCCATGCTAGTAACTCCCCTGTGATTCCATGGGGTCTTATCTTGCTAAGCAGCCTCATGTGTGGTACTTGACAAAGGCCTTCTGAAAATCCAAGTACATCACATCTACTGCATCTCCTTTGTCTACTATGCTTGTAATTTCTTCAAAAAATTGCAGTAGCTTAGTCAGGCAGGATTTTCCTTTCAGGAAACCATGCTGGCTTAGGCCTATCTTGTCATGTGCCTCTAGGTATTCCGTAATCTCATCCCTAACAATTGATTCCAACAACTTCCCAACCACTGATGTCAGGCTAGCAGGTCTATAGCTTCCTTTCTGCTGCCTCCCACCCTTCTTAAATAGCGGAGTAATATTTGCAGTTTTCCTGTCATCCGGTACAATGCCAGAATCTATTGATTCGTGGAAGATCATTGTTAATGCTTCCACAGTCTCTCCAGCTATTTCCTTCAGAACTCGAGGGTGCATTCCATCAGATCCAGGAGATTAATCTACCCTCAGACCATTAAGCTTCCTGAGCACCTTCTCAGTTGTAAGTTTCGCTGTACTTACTTCACTTCCCGGATACTCTTGAATGTTCGGTATACTGCAGATGTCTTCCACTGTGAAGACTGATGCAAGATACGCATTCAGTTCCTCTGCCATCTCTGTGTCTCTCATTACAATAGCTCCAGCGTCATTTTCTATTGGTCGTATATCTACCCTCAACTCTCTTTTACCCTTTATATATAAAAAAAACTTTTTAGTATCTTCTTTGATATTAGTTGCCAGCTTCCTTTCATAATTCATCTTTTCCTTCCTAATGACCTTCTTAGTTTCCATCTGCAAGTTTTTAAAAGCTTCCCAAACTTCTATCTCCCCACTAGCTTTGGCTTCCTTGTATTCCCTCTCTTTTGCTTTTACTTCACTTGTCAGCCACAGTAGTGTCCTTCTTCCATTCAAAAATTTCTTCTTATTTGGAATATATCTGTTTCACACTTCCCTCATTTTTCGCAGAAACTCCAGCCATTGCTGCTCTGTTGTCCTTTCTAGTCAACTTTGGCCATTTCATCACGTATGCCATTGTAATTTCCTTTACCGACACATTGGAATTTACTTTCTCCTTCTCAAATTTCAAAGTGAACTCGATCATATTGTGATCACTGTTCCCTCAGGGTTCCTTAACCTTCAGCTCTCTTATCACCTCCAGATCATTGCACAATAGCCAATCCAGCACAGCTGATCTCCGCTAGTGGGCTCAACAACAAGCTGTTCTAAAAAGCCATCCCTTAGACATTCTACAAATTCTCTCTCTTGAGGTCCAGTACTGGCCTGGTTTTCCCAATCCATTTTCATGTTAAAATCCCCAACAATTATCATGACATTGCCCTTCTGATACGCCTTCTCTATCTCCTGCTGTAAGTTGTAACCCACATCCTGGCTGCTGTTTGGAAGCTTGTAAATAACTACCATTAAAGTCCTTTTACCCTTGCCATTTCTTAACTCAACCCATAGAGACTCTACCACCTTCCAATCCTATGTCATCTCTTTCTAATGATTTAATTTTTTTTTGTACACAGGGCCACGCCACCCCCCCTGCCTACTAATCTATCTTTCCAATGCACTGTATATCCTTGGACGTTCAGCTCCAATGGCAAACATTCTTTAGCCAAGTTTCAGAAATGGCCACAACATCATACTTGCCAATCTGTAGCTGAATTTCAAGATCGTCCATTTTATTTCTTATGCTGTGTGCATTCAAATATAACACTTTCAGTCCAGTATTTGTTGCTTTCTGTTGTAATCATCCCACTGGCTGTGGTTATGCTTCATCTTTTGCCTGTTCTTCTTATTATCTCTGTTGCATGCTATCTTTGATTTATTTCTGTTTTCCCCTTCCTCAGCCCTATCACTTCAGAGCCTGATGACGTGAGTTTTTATCTTCTGCCCAATAGAAATTGGGGGAAGAGAGAATAGCTTGGACCCAAATGCTGGAGTATCTGAGGCTAGGATTGAGACATGGTTCGAAACTCGATCGAGAATCTGAACACAAAACTAAAACTAGACAAAATCACGAATAGGTTTATGATTGAGCACTGAATCTCAATTCAGGTATGTCTTAAGTGCTCAATACTTGGCGCCCAAAACATGATTGCCAATTAGTGGGACTGCCCTGAATCTTTAAAGAGGCCGCATCAGCTATCCATACTCCAGAGAGTTACAGCATCTAAACTTCGGAAGCTGGCGCAAATGGGTGCGTGTCATAACGGGTGGATGAGGTATTTTATTATGTTGCTTGCTCACCCAAGAGAGCAGGAAGTGTAAATAGAGCCAATGCAAGTGGAGCTGGTTTTCATGATAGACTAGGCTATATTTACAATTCTCTACAACTTCCTCCCATGCTTGACAAAGCAGTTGTCATAGCAAATTGTGATGATTCCAGATAGGATGCTGTCTATGGTGCATTTGTTCAAATTGGTGAGAGACATCAGGAACATGCCAAATTTCCTTAGCCTCCTCAGGTAGAGCTGGTGATCAGCTTTCTTCACCAAAGCATTTATGGTGATGGACAAGAAAAAAATTGTCAGTGATATTATAATTATGGACCTGAAGTTCTCAGCCATCTCCTCCTCAGCACCATTGATACAGGCAGGGGAATTTACTCTGCCCAATGTCTTGAAGTCAATGGTTAGCTCTTTTGCTTTGCTGACATTGAGGAAACTGTTGTTGTCTTGAGAGCATGTCACTATGCTCTCTATCTCCTTCCTTTACTCCATCTCATTATTATTTGAGATTCGGCCCTCTATGGTGGTATATTCCGCAAACTTGTAGAGAATCTGGCCACTTTTGCAGGACACCACTGTTGATAATTGTGACAAAGATGCTGTTGCTTGTCCTTATTGATTGTGGCCATTTGGTCAAGTGGTCAAGAATCCAGTTGCAGAGGAGGTGCTGAGTCCTAAGTCTTGGAGCTTATAGACTAATTTGTCTGGAATTATGGTATTGAACGTGACGCTAACTAGACATCTGATGTAGGTATCTTTATTATCCAGATGTTCTAGACATGAGTGTAGTGTCAGGAAGATGTCCAACTGCATATGAACTAACCAAAGCCTTAGCCTCAGATAAATATCAATGGAATATTTTCATAAATGGAAATGTAAAGGCAAATTATGTCCAAGAACTCTAAGCTCCTCTGCATCTCAGAGCATTGTGTGGAACAGTAAGGTGGCAGGGGTTGCAGGAGCACCAGCCAAGCAATGAACGTGGCAGGAAGAATGGTGTGAGTGGAACTCCAGGAGACAATGAATGAGTTCAACAGTAAGTGGGTCCAATGAGGAGTGGCATGTTTACAACATGTGGACCATCTAGAATGCAGAGTGGAGCAGTAAGAAGAGAGTAAAAAGAAACCGTTAGGGAGCTACAGGAGGGCAGCAAATAGTGCAACAAGAAGGCAGCGAGTGCAACAATGGATGTATAGTTGGTGGAGATGCACATGATGCATTGACAGGGAGTGACTTGAGCAGCAACGTGATCATCAGTGGGACAGCAGCGGGATAATGAGTGGAGGCAAGAGTAGAGAGTGGAGCAGCAATGGAGGAACAGTAATTGGAGAGGGAGTTGACAGCAAGAGTGAGCACAAGCAGGCTATGAGTGGAGCAGTAAGGATACCACCACACTCTCGGCTGTTTGGAATTAGAGCTGTTGTGTGCATAGAGGTCAGAAGGTAGTGGTCGAAGGGTCTTATTCGAGCTGTAAGTCTATAATTAGTGGTGTTGTGCAGGGATCTGTGCTTGGACCTCTGCTGTTGGTGACATATATAAAAGACCAGAATGAAAATGTAGATGGGTGTATTAGTAAGTTTGCGGATGATACCAAGATTACTTGAATAGTGTAGAACACTAGCAAAGAATACAGCACAGTATAGAGCAGTTGCAGATATGGACAGAGGAATGGCAGATGGAGTTTAACCCAGATAAATGTGAGGTGTTGCACCTTGGTAGGTCAAATGCAGTGACAGTACACTGTGGTGTAAGGTGTGAGTGGAGCTGTGAGGTCTCTGGTATTTCTCTTTCTGAATTAAATAGTAAATATTGGTAACAGATCATCATGTGTCGTCCAAGGTAATCTGTAGTATAGGAAATATAATTGATCCTCACAAAACCTTGTTCAGCACTGCCATCATGTCATTGAAATCTGGGATTTCATAAGTTGAAATATGAAGTTGAGCCGAGTCTACATCTCTTAGTATCTTAAATGCCATGAGCACCAGCAAGAACTCACAACAAATAAATACACGGATAAAAAGTACAGGGAATCTTTGACTTTATTAATGAGTTTTCTATATTTTCTTGGGAGGAAGCATACATAATTAAAAGACAAAAAAATGTGCTTAAATCAGAAAAGTGTGTTCTATAGAAGGTAAAGATCTTTCCATTTTATTGATTGATTAAGTAAAGATAAGTAGAGTTTACTCTGATAAACCATACAACCAATACCTGTACAAAATTTAGACTACATATTTGTACTATTTAACTTGGAAATATTCAGATACAAGGGAAAATTATAAAATGTATCCTTAATAATTCTTTAGAACCAAAAACAATCATTTATTAAATAATCACATTGAGAAACAATAAATATACAGCAATGCATGTTTAACTGTTGAAGTCTCTGTCCCTTAATTTGATTTAATATGATAATCGACCAGTATCATCCTTGAATACTAAATAAACATTAAAGGTTTAAAGGTTGAAATATCATTGGGATTTGACATGTTTTGTGTTAAATGAACCTTATTTCCTAAACATAGATCAGAAATGGGTATAAGTTTCTGCTGGGAATTTGAAGAGTTGAAGTATCATCATTGACCTGGTATGATTACTTTCGTCCCTTGTGCAACCTCCTGTTTCTGCACTAAAGATGAATGCACTTGTGTACATTTTGTATACATGAAAGATTTGAGACTGTTTAATACATGTGCTTGGTGGTGGGGTGGGGATATGTCTCTACCAAAAGAGTTGTAAGGCACACCTTCCCTCTGCTAGGCTGCAGGTCACCCTTGGGCAAGGTCTAACTCCTGCATAGCTCCCCCTCCCCACCCCCTGATAAGGGTCATGTGAAGCCATAGGAGCAGATGGTGGATGGTCGTATGAGCAGTTGGTGTGACCACTAACGCCAGGCAGACAATCTGTGAAGAGTATTGATAATGGCTGGGGTCACCCGTCTTGTAAGGACACCGCCCAGAAGGCGGCAATGGCAAACCACGTCTGCAGAAGACCATGATCGCCCACATCATATGACACAGCACATAATAATGATGATGATGAATATGCGAGGAGCACTGGGCAGGTTAGAATTTCATCCAACTGTATTCATCTGAAGAGCTTAAATTGCTTCGATTAATTTGATGGTCAAATTTAAACAATTATAATTCCTAGTATGGTTTATTCGATTATTAGGAATAATAATCTGTGAACTTGAATCATGCAACTTAATTTTTCTTCACTGTATGTTCTTGATTTCTTAATTATTATCCAAAGTGCTGTTATTATAATTTTAAGTGGAAGGTACAGAGTAAGGAATGCTATTGAAAACATTAATGTGTCCAGGTTCCTGAGCATACATGTTTCATTCAGGAGTCTGGGTGGATAATACTTACCTGCTGGACTATAAACTAATCCTTGTTTTAATTAATTAATCATACCTAGGAAATATGGAATAAACTTGTTTGATGATATGCAGAACAACATAGGGAGTTCATTCTTATATAATATGGTTCACATGGGTTCACATGGTGCAAACACATCACTGTTTGTCTTCCAATTCGTGCCAATTTCTTTTACGTTTGATCTCCTCTTGGTGAATCTTACGAGATTTTTTTTTGCCTCTGGATCTTCTCTTGCTTGCTGGAAATGCGGCCTCAAAGTTGATAATGCTTGATGCATTGTGCTGTCGTGTGTATCTCTTGCACTTGCAAGAAGTAACTATAGTGATTTTATAGGTTCGTGTCCCTCCATTCTGGCACTGGAGCTGAATCCTCTCAGTGCGAGTCTTGTCAGTCACACAGCGCCACTCTTGCGTGTTCCTTCTACTCCAGTATTTTCTGCCATAACCTCCAATCCAGTTAGGAAGCACTGGCATAGGTAAGCACTCTCCTGCACACACTAACTCCTTCACTGGATTGATACTTGTGCACAGACCATCAGAAATGTATTTGGTTGATCTGAGCTCACGACAACCAACTTGAGATTGATCTACATTTCAAAGAAACAAATTATTTTTTTCATACAATTGATTTTTAAACCTCAAATAAAATGCTCATAATCACCCTACCCCCACCAGCCTTTTGAAATTCTGCTTTACTTGAGAATTCTCACTCTTTCTAAAAAAAAATTTGGTATTAGATTATACTGTTTTAAAGCTTAAACATCTTCTCTATCCATGAAATCAAGCCAAAAGCATTTTTAAAATTTGCCATGAATCAAATCCATAAAAATGTCTGTTCTACTCAACATGTGTGTCTTTTTAGAACTACAAAAACATATTTTTCAGATAATACTTCCAGTAACTAAGTCTGGCTTGTAACCAAATACCTATGGAATGTTTAACTGATTTTCAAAATGGGGCAATGTCAAACATTAGTTGAATTTGTTTGCTGCTTTCCAAACTTCTTTCAATTTGTTGGTCGTCAGAGCAACAAAAGAAACATATTCAGCACTAAGTTTTCATGCATCTTCTTTAAAAATTGTGTTTAGGTGACAAATTGAATAAATACATATCCATGGAAAACTAGCCAATTAAATTTAGAAAGCTATATGGTGACTAATCAAGATCCTTGCTCCTTTTGCTCTGCTGTATATTGACACACAAATCTAAATTGGATTGCCGCTTTTAATCTGGAATAAATTCACTGAAATTCTGCCAATGGAGGCAGTGCCATATATGTCTTATCGGTCTCTTTGAAGGCAATGCAAAGATAGGTTGATTACAAATATAGCTAACATGATAGTGCATGTAATTCTAGTAACTGTAATTGAAAACTTGCTGAACATTCAAATGCTAAATGAAACCTTCAAGCACTACTCCTGCTTCTCACAAGCCTAATCAGAAGCTGTGTGAGCCACCTCAATGAAAATAACCCAATGAAAATAATGTATTTTAGATCAATAGACAGCTCAATACCATAAAGATTACCAGATAATTATCAGTGCAATTTCCTGGAGAGTGTCCATTCAGGAAATTTGATATCATTTTTTATACATGGCCATGCTACTTATTTCATAGTTTCCTTTTAAATTATTCTCATCCTTTTACACTGTTTTAATATACAATGTATTATCTGCATTTTAATAATAGCACATTGTATACAGAAATGACACCTTTATACATTAATGATATAATTAATGCAATAATGCATTTTGTACTTAAATCTAAATTGTTAATTTAGGAGAAAGTAAAGTTCTACAATACATATGTCTAATGCCATATTATTTATTTAATCTTACTATAATACGGGAAAAGCTCTCAAAAGCAAAGATAATATTTCTCAAAACACATAAACTGTACCTTTATGATCCATGTCTGAAGGGTTAGGTAGCCTTCCTCCATTCCTTGCCTGATTTAATGTTAAATTACTTGGACGTTCATGCTGTAGCACCTGGAGATTGTAGAATATTTCTGTAGCATCATTTTTAGTTTGTTCTGCACCTATGTCAAAGGCAAAGCAGCATTTTAAAAAAATGCATGCTATCACAAAGAAAGTGCAATCAAAAGGCTGTGTAATCATGGCTCAAGAACTCTCAGGATGAAGATCTGGTTGTAACGTTGTAGGTTTTAACGTGGAGTTTCTGTGCCTTGCTTTTTATAAAGCTCCTTGGCATTCATTCAAGTGGGAACAGTGAAGCTTGAGAAAGGAAACATACAGACATATCCTGATAACCAATAGCAGGCCAGATCACACACGTAGAAGTGTGGTATATGCAAATCATGTCAGTTTCAAATTTCACACATCTCAGGTTTCACATTGTGAAATATTTCTTTTGTAACACCCCTTAAAGAGACAGAATCCTTGTGATGTATGACATTTGTGAAGTTCCAAATATATGCACAAATGCACATAACATGTTTTACAGATCCTAGTACATGGTGTATTAATATTCAATAAAGTACATTTTAATCAGGAATTTTTCTTATAATTGTAACCTGTTTTATATTTGTAAACCTGTTATATCAATCCAAAATGACTCTTAGAATTATGTTCTTTGCAATAATTACTTCCCTTATTATCTTGTTTGTGTATTTACATTATCACACAATGAGATCTTTGATTTAACAAAATAATAAGACTTCTGAATGGTCCACGAACACTACATCGCTATTCCTTTTCTTCACTATTTATTCTAATTTGTAACTTATAGTAGTTTGTACTGCTGCCAAAAACAACAAATTTCACGACTTATGTTGCTAACAATAAAGTTGATGCTGATTCAATGCAATGTCAAAAGCTAAACAATACTGCATATTGAATCCTAACTCAGGCTAGTTTGCACACTTCATCCCCCTCCCCCGTTTTCACCTATCACCTGCCAACTTGTACTCTTCCCCCTCACACCACCTTCTTCTTCTGGCTTCTCTCCCCTTCCTTTCCAGTACAGACGAACAGTCTCAGTCCGAACGTCTCCACATAAGTTCCTCCAACTTATTGTGTGTGTTGCACAGTTAATTGTTAATAGGGATTGTTAAATAAATGCCAATGGTTGATAAGGACCTTTAATACTTGCATTGTCCCATCCCTACATTTCTTATATTAGAAGCAATTCCAGGCCTCTTAGAATGAAGTACATATAGGCATCCGTTACTCTCGTGAGACCCAGGTTTCCAGGGCGCAGGCCTGGGCAGGGTTATATGGGAGACCGGCAGTTGCCCAAGCTGCAAGCCTTCCCCTTTCCATGCCACCAATGTTGTCCAAGGGAAGGGCACTAGGACCCATCCTTGGCACCGGTGTCGTTGCAGAGCAATGAATTGCAGCTGCGTCGCTTGTACTGTAAAGCAGTGTGCTAACCACTGCGCTACCGTGCTGCCCCATCTTATATAACTGCCTTGCTCAAGGACACAACGCGCTGCCTCAGCTGAGGCTCGAACTAGTGACCTTCAGATCACTAGAGCTGATGCCTTATCCATTAGGCCACACGCCAACACAATGAAGTACTTCACTGTGTACTATTTCCAAGTACAAGTACTATTTATTTACTTGTTGAGATACAGAACGGAATAGGCCCTTCTGGCCTTTCATTCACATCACATAACAATCTCCTGATTCAATCTGGGCCTAATCACAGGCCAATTTACAATGACCATTTAACCTACCAACTGGTACGTCTGTGGGAGGAAACCCATGTGGTCACAGGGAGAACGTACAAATTCCTTACAGGCAGGTGGGTATTGCAGCTGCGTCACTTGTACTGTAAAGCAGTGTGCTAACCACTGCACTACCGTGCTGTCCCATCTTATATAAATTGTGCTTTGATGAATTAATGGAATCAATACTCTCTGGAAGTAATTTGGGCTATTTTGCATTGTTTTATTAAGATCAGCTTTTGAATACAATTTACATGTAACAAAAGAGCTGCTCATTGATTTCAGGAAGAAAGTGAGGTACATGTTCCTGTTCACATCAACGGTGCTGTGGTTGAGAGTTTAAAGTTAGAAAAACAGAGGGCTATGGGTAACCCTAGGTAATTTTTAAGGTTAGGTCACGTTCAGCACAGCTTTGTGGGCCGAAGGGCCTGTATTGTGCTGTAGGTTTTCTATGTTTCTAAGTTCTGAAGAGTGAACATTACCAGTGACCTGTCCTAGTCCAACCATGTTTACAGCACAGCCTTTCCTCAGGAGACTAAAGACATTTGTCATGTCCACTTTGAGCGTCACCAATTTTTATCGTTGCACCACAGAAAGCAACCTACCTGGATGTATCATGGCATGGTATGATAACTGCTGTACGCATGACTGCAAGAAACTCAGAATCAGGATCATGTTTATCTCTGACATATGTGGTGAAATTTGTTGTTTTGCAGCAGTAGCACAGTGCAAAAAATTATACAATACTGTAAATTACAATAAGAAATAAGTAATGAAAAAAGAGAGCAAAAATAGTGAGGTAGTGTTCACGGGTTCCTTGTCTGTTCAGAAATCTGATGGCAGAGGTGAATCCTAAAACGTTGGGTGTGCGTCTTCAGGCTTCTGAACTTCCTCTCTGTATAGAGTTGTGGACACAGTACCCCACATCACGGAAAACAGCCTCCCACCCCCACGGACCTCTGCTTTGAAAAGCAGTCGGTATAATCAAAGCCCCACCCATCACAGGCATTCTCTCTCCTCTCTTCCTATTAGGCAGAAAATACAAAAGGCTGTGAGAACGTAGGCTCAAGGATTGCTTCTATCCTGATGTTTTAAGGATATTGAATGGTTCCATAGTACGTTAAAACGGATTACTGACCTCACTATCGACTTTATTGTGACCTTGCACGTACTGCCCACCTGCACTGAACTTCCTCTATTATAACGCTTTATTCGGCACTTTTACCTTGTACTACCTTAAAAAAAACTGTTGGAATTAATTTATCTGTATTGATGGTATGCGATACATTTGACAGTAATAAACAAATTTACCAATTTACTTTCAACTTTTAAAAAGCCGGTAGACCTTGAAGTGGAGTGCTTCTCAGTCCACAGCAATTACTGTAATCTGCTCAGCGATTTGTAGCATTTCTATTTGCTTTAATAGGGGCTCATTTACGGCAAACAGCAATGCAGAAAAACGGAATTCTGTCACGAATTATACAAGTGTATAAATAAATTGTGCAGCTGTTAATAGTTTGACGATCTTACAGCTAATGGTAAACCATATAAAATTAATACTCCATCAGGAAGGTGTTGTTATTAAAATGGAAATATTCTGCTGCAAAAAGCTGATCTTCACGGCATTTTGCCCTGGATATGTACGCTATTGACAGTAAACTTGGTCTTGAAAGCTGCTGAAAATCTAAAACAGAAGTATAAAATGGTGGAAATACTCGGTAACTCAGACCTCCCACAGCGTGACCTACAAAATATTTCCATGATTTCCCGTTTTTGCTGTAATTTAGATCACCAACGCGGTTGCAGCTGCCAAGATTCAGGGTCCAAAATTTCGCGCCGAGGAAACTTACGTTGTACCTTTGGAAATGCTCAGCGTACTGTGGACAAATAGCACTGCACCAGGTACAAGAACCGGCCGGACGCCACTGACCACACGCAGGGTCAGCCATATGCACCGGCCAGCACCCCGAACCCGGAGTGTGACGTCACGTCGCCGAGCAACCAGTTCCAAACACAAGATGGCGGCGGCAGAGGTGAGGAGCCGCGGTGGGGAGCATGAGGGCTGATAGGTCTGTCTCGTCTCCTCCGGGAGCGGCTGGCATCGATGAGCCCGAGATAGAAGCCAGATAGGTAGAGCAGCTGGGAAATCTAAAAAGATGCGAGTGAAAAAGAAAACTGCCGCTGTTGGAAATCATAAAGAGGGGGGTAAAAAAGCAAAATACTGGAAATAGTAATCAAGATAGGTCTAGATCAGTGGTTCCCAACCTTTTTTTGGCCATGCCCCACCTAATCACCTCTAAAATCCTGATGCCCCCTGTGGTGATATATAATTCTTATTATTCAAAAAGTGAACTCCTATTCACCTGGAGGAAGCCTAAAAGACCATTAACTTGGTTTAAACAAGCTTCCAAAGAACATGGCATTCATGAAAGAGAAAAATAAAAGAACCAAAGGACTGTTAAAGTTCTGAGGAAGAAATTACTAAGAAATTGTAAAAAAAAAGAACATTAAGTGATATTAAAATAATAATAATAAATAAATAAAACAATGCCGATTCGTTTCTACAGCATACAAAGACGGATACACCGTTTAAAAGAGATGACGCAATGTACACACCTTCACACCACCAAGAACCGAAAGCTACTGCAAAAAGCAGCATTGGCGCGACCTCGTACGAGTTTCTTACACGTTTGGACTTGTTCATTCATTCCTTCCTACATCAGTCAATTCATTAATTTAATCATGAAAGCCATTTGATGGTTGTAATGATGGTGATACACTATATATACAGTACATACACAATTACACGTACATACACACAAGTATTTTTATGTATGCATACTGTATATACACATATGTATTAACTCTCACACACACTCATACTCACACAGACTTACTAGAAAAAATTCACTGTTAATAACTCATTTTCGAATTGCCCCCCTTAAAAATCAAATTACCCCCCTGTGGGGTGTACGCCCCACATTGGGAACCACTGGTCTAGATGCATTGTGCCTCTGCACGGAGTTTCACAGATGTATTAATCGCACAAATAGATATAAATATATACAATACGATTGCCATTATTGAGACGTAGCTGAACAAGTGACCAAGCTTGGGGACTGAACACCCAAGAGTTGTCAGTATAGTATTCACAAGAGGCAAGAGAAAAGGGAAGGGGGCATAGTGGCATTGTCAGTAAAAGAAGAATTACAATCTTGGTAGAACAAAGTAACACCATGGGGTCTGAATGTTTGGTGGAGGTCACATACAGACTCCAAGCATTAGAGTGGACGCAATTAAACTGGACTCAAATGTGATAAGGACACAGCAATAATTATGTGAGGCCCCATGTGCCACCTAGGCACTAAGGGTTCAGACAACGAATAATTATGTGTGATGTTAATCTACATAATTCATTAATTTGTCTTGCACATCATCTATACAGATCACTTCATTATAATGGTGCATTGCTGTAATACAAGGTAAAACAATAAGTGAGTGCAGAATAAAGTGGAATAGTACAGAGAGAATGCAGTCCAGGTAGACAGTAAAATGCAAGAACACAAGATAGATTGTGAGGTCAAGAATCCATCTTATCACACTAGGGAATCATTTAATTTTCTTATAGCAGTAGGGTAACAGCTGTCCTTTAGTCTATGTATTTTTGTATCTTCTGCCCAATGGGAAGGAGAGAAGAGAGAATGTCCTGGCTGGTGGAATCTTTGATAAAACTAGCTGTGTACTGAGGTAGCATGTACTGAGTGTAGAATGGATCCGTGGAGGAAAAGAGTACTTCCAAAGTTTCGGGCTGAGACATCGAAATTTACTCGTTTCCACAGATGCTGCTTGGCCTGCTGAATTCCTCCAGCATTTTGTGTGTATTGCTTGGATTTCCAGCATCTGCAGATTTTCTCCTGTTTGTGCGTGCATCTGGATAGGATGATTTCTATTGTGTGAGTGAGTATCGAAAGGGACATGACAAATTTATTTTGTCTCCTGAGGAAGTTGAGCTTTATTGTCCCTGATGTCTGTGTGGATGCACCATGACAGGCTATTGCTGAAGTTCACTCCGAAGAACTTGAAAATCATAACCCTCTTGACCTTCAGGATTTATTAGGTTTTAGTTGGAGTGTCAGGCAGCAACTAGTAGGATATCGCAAAGATCAGTGCCAGGACCCCAACTGTTTATAATCTATGTTAATGATTTAGATGAGGGAATGAACTGCAATGTATCCCAGTTTGCAGAGGACACAGCGTTGGGCGAGACTATGAAAATGAAAGAATGCAAAGGAGCTTTCATGTAATTTGAATGGTTTGAGTGAATGAGCAAATGCAAAGTAGCTGCAGTATAATATAGAAATATGTGATATTTCCACTTTGGTGACAGAAGTCTTCTCCCCGGCATAGACTGGAAAGGGTTACACATGCAGGTTTGCAGGTGGTTAAGAAAGCAAACCACACCTTAGCCTAACAACAACACACACAAAATGCTGGTAGAACACAGCAGGCCAGGCAGCATCTATAGGGAGAAGCGCTGTCGACGTTTCGGGCCGAGACCCTTCGTCACACTTTAGCCTTATGGATGATCTGAGTACAAGCACAAAGATATCTTGCTGCAGTTATGTGGGACCTTGGTGAGATTATACCTTGATGAAGTTTTGGTCTTCTTATCTGAAAGTGATGTTCCTGCTGTGAAGGGAGTGCAAAACATGTTTCACCATACTATACCTGCAGTGGTAGGACTGAGATGCAAAAACTGAATGAGTTAATTAGGTTTATGTTTATTGGACTTCAGAAGCATGGAAGGGGGTCTCACTGAAACTTACAAAATTCTAAAAGGACTGGTCAGACTAGATACAGGAAGGATGTTATCAATGTTCAGGACCAGAGGTCACAAGGATAGGTAAGTAGGATTGAGATGAGGTAAAATTACTTCTTCCAGGGCATTGACAGAGAATTCCCTACTTCAAAAGCCAATTCAAACTAATTTTTCAAGGATGTGCTATCATTATTAGGGATGAAGGGATTAAGGGATATGGGAAGGAAGCAGGAATCGGGGACTGAATCTATGATTGTGTTGAATGGCAAAGCCAATTTGAAGAGTTAAAAGACTGTTTCTGCTCCCATGTTTCTCTGACTTCCTGAAAGATGCTACTCAGCAGCTAATGTTTCATATTAAACTGATACAGGACTTTGTGATATGGTGCAACTCAAACTACCTGCGTCTCAATATCACCAAGACCAAGGAAATGGTGGTGGACTTTAGGAGATCTAGGCCTCATATGGAGCCAGTGATCATTAATGGAGAATGTGTGGAGCAGGTTAAGACCTACAAGTATCTGGGAGTACAGTTAGACGAGAAGCTAGACTGGACTGCCAACACAGATGCCTTGTGCAGGAAGGCACAGAGTCGAATGTACTTCCTAAGAAGGTTGGCGTCATTCAATGTCTGTAGTGAGATGCTGAAGATGTTCTATAGGTCAGTTGTGGAGAGCGCCCTCTTCTTTGTGGTGGCGTATTGGGGAGGAAGCATTAAGAAGAGGGACGCCTCACGTCTTAATAAGCTGGTAAGGAAGGCGGGCTCTGTCGTGGGCAAAGTACTGGAGAGTTTAACATCGGTAGCTGAGCGAAGGGCGCTGAGTAGGCTACGGTCAATTATGGATAACTCTGAACATCCTCTACATAGCACCATCCAGAGACAGAGAAGCAGTTTCAGCGACAGGTTACTATCGATGCAATGCTCCTCAGACAGGATGAAGAGGTCAATACTCCCCAATGCCATTAGGCTTTACAATTCTACCGCCAGGACTTAAGAACTTTTTAAGGCTATTATTAATGCTTTTTGAGATGGTGATTTAGATGCATATCATATTTTTTTTACTGAGTTAAGTATTGTATGTAATTAGTTTTGCTACAACAAGTGTATGGGACATTGGAAAAAAGTTGAATTTCCCCATGGGGATGAATAAAGTATCTATCTATCTATCTAATGAATTAACAAAGCTATCCAATGTAGGTCATTGATTGGAACCTTAACACTGCTAACCCCTCCACAGATGCTGTTAGAACTGCTGGTAATGCTAACACTTTCTTACTTCAGATTTCTAGCACTTGCTGTGTCTGATGTGTTTCCAATGTTGAAATTATTGGTTTGTCCTTTAAGAAAGAGAATATGGCCCAGATGCGACAAAGGAACTGCTTAGCAAGCATCTCACTAGATGGGTGTTAAACGCTGCACTTGCCACATCCACAAATTAAATCTCTGTCTTTCATATCAATGTCAGTCTACATATGCACTTTGAGAGAATGTACTGCATGGACATGGAATCCCAACCAGATTAGATTAGATTCAACTATATTGTCATTGTGCTGAGTATAGATACAGAGTCAAATGAAATGCAGTTAGCATCAAATCAGAAATGCAAAGAATAGTGTTATTTACAAAATAACTGCGAATAAAAATTAAGTGCTACAGCACACAAATATAAAAGTACTGAGACAGTACAATATGGGTGCAATACAGCTTAGCGCTGTGATGTGAGGTTCAGCAGGGTCACAGCCTCAGGGAAGAAGCCCTTTCTGTGCCTGCTGGTGCAGGAGCGGAGGCTTCTGTAGCGCCTACTGGATGGGAGGGAGGAGAGTAAAAAGTCCATGGTTAGGGTGAGATGCATCCTTGATAATGCTTTTTGCCCTGCCCAGGCAGCGTTTTTGATAGATGTTCTCAATGGTGGGCAATTGGGTGCCGATAATCCGCTGGGCAGTTTTCACCACACGCTGGAGTGCTTTGAGGTCCGATACGAGACAATTGCCATACCACAGTGAGATGCAGTTGGTGAGTATGCTCTCAATGGTAGAGCAGTAAAAGTCCGTCAGTATCCTGGGACAGAGGTGAGCTTTCTTGATGCTCCGCAGGAAATAAAGGCGCTATTGCGCCTTTTTGATCAGGATGGAAGAGTTCAGGGACAAGGTGAGATGCTCAGAAATATGGACATCAAGGAATTTGAAGCTTGATACACACTCCACTACAGCTCCATTGATGTAGATGGGGATGTGAGTGTGGCTCCTAGCATGCCTGAAGTCTGCAATGATCTCCTCGGTCTTCTAAGTGTTAAGGGCCAGGTTATTGTCAGCACACCATGTGGCCAGGTGCTGAACTTCATCCCTGTAGGTCGTCTTATCATCCCCTGATCAGGCCAACCACCGTGGTGTTGTCTGCGAACTTGATTATGGAGTACAGAAATGCAGTCACAGGTGAAAAGGGAGTACAGAAGAGGGCTCAGCACACAGCCTTGAGGTATGCCGCATTTATCTGTGCATGCAGCTTGGAATCCAAAATTACTCATACGCAGTTCCAAAGGAAGGCTGTGTGACAAGACAAAGGTAGCACCAACCATGGTCGGTCTTGCACAGTGAACGATTAGGCACTGAACAAAGGGATCTGGGAATACAGTTCCATAATTTATTGAAAGTGGCATCACTGGTGGATAGAGTTGTAAAGGAAGCTTTTGGTCTTTGACCTTCATAAATCCAAGTACTGAGTACAGGAGATGGAATGTTATGTTGAAGTAGTGTCAGGTATTGGTGTAATTTGGAGTATGCCGTGCAGTTTTGGTCATCTGTCTACAGGAAAGAAGTAAATAGGGTTGAAAGAGTACAGAGAAAATCAACAAGGATATCGCTGGGAATGGAGGACCTGAGATATAAGGAAAGAATGAATAGGTTAGGACTTTATTCCTTGGAGTGTAGAGATTGAGAGGAGATTTGATAGAGGTATACAAAATTATGAGGGGTGTAAATAGGGTAAATGCAAACAGGCTTTTCCCACAGTGATCAACCAGAGCTCATGGGTTAAGGGAGAAAGGTGGAATGTTTAAGAGGAACATGGGGGAAACTTCTTTGCTCAGAGGGTCATGAGAGTGTGGAACGAGCTGCCAGCAGAAGTGATGCATGTGAGCTCGATTTCAATGTTTAAGAGAAGTTTGGATAGGTACGTGGATGGTAGGGGTTTGGAGGGCTATGGGCCTGATGCAGGTCAATGGGAGTGGGCAGTTTAAATGGTTTGGTAAAGACGAGATGGGCTGGATGTCCTGTTTCTGTGCTGCAGTTTTCTTTGATTCCATGACTCTAAAGCATTGCCCCCGCCCCCCCCAATCGTTATTTGGTTATCCTGACACTATACACCAAACTTGGCCGATTCACAGTGACTTAGGTATTTTCAAAATCTATTTTAATTTGTAATAGAATCACTGCAGCCAGCACTGTAGTTCAGTGCGAAGCTGAGTAAATGTAATGGAGCAGCAAGCTGAACGAGGCAGAACAAGCCTATCCCTTCCCTCTGGTCCTAACACCCTGACCTTTTAAATCTGGCCCAGTGCTTAAATTGTCCAAACATTGGGTTGTTCCTTGCTCTCAGACTACTCTGGGTCTTGGACCTCACAGCCCTGTGCTTAAATCAATCACACATCAGGACTTGCCTTGCTCTTGAGGAAGACTTGACTCTGCTTCAACCCCAACTCCACCTCCGCTTGGCACGACCGTGACTCAACTGTGTCTCCACTTGCCATGACCTTGATGTATTTGCAGTGTGTTTTAGGATGATCTGAATGGATGGCGTGAAAAACAAAGCTTTTACCACTTCTTGGTATATGTGACAACTATAAACCAATTACCTATTGAGTCTGTATTTATAATGGACATACATTATGTTAGTGCCTCAGCTATGTATCTGAAATTATTTGTCTGCACCACAGAAAATATTGTAATGGACCCTAAACAAATGATTTTTCAGTTGCTGAAAATCTTGAGCAACACATACAAAGTGATGGATAAACTCAGCAAGTCAGGCAGCATCTATGGAGGAAAATAGACAATCAATGTTTTGGGTTGAGTTTCATCAGGACTGGAAAGGAAGGGGTAAAAAGCCAGAATAGGAAGGTGGGGGGGGGGGGGGGGAGAGGGAAATGAGGAAAAGCTGCTAGGTGATAAGTGAAACCAGGTGAGAGGTAACATTGCTGGATGGGGGAGAGGGGATAAGGTAAGAAGCTGGGAGGTGATTGGTGGAGAAGCAGGAATCTTATAGGAGAGGACAGTTGTCCATGGAAGAAAGAGAAGGAAGACAGGCACATGAGGAAGATGATGGGCAAGTAAGGAGAAGGGGTGAGAGGGGAATCGGAATGGTAATGGAGAAAGAGACAAGAGGGAGAAAAATTACTGGAAATTAATAATAGATGCTGCCTGACTTGCTGAGTTCCTCCAGCACTTTGTGCGTGTTGCTCAATTTATAGTGGACATTATTTATATTGGTGTGCCTTGGCTGTGTTTCACACATTTGTCTGACTACTGGTCCATCCCAGTTTCCATTTCCCAAACTTGTGAACGTTTGCTATTCAATTGCTAATACAAAAGCAAGTCATCGTAAATGTAAAACAATCAGAATCAAGTTTAATATCACTGGCATATGTCGTGAAATTTGATAATTTTGCAGCAGCAGTGTAATGCAATACATGATAACATAGAAAAAACTAATTACAGTAGATATATATAGTAGTTAAAATAAAATAAGTAGTTCACGGACAGAAATTTTAAAAAAGTACTGACGTATTGTTCATGGATTCAATATCAATTTAGAAATTGCATGGCAGAGGGGCATAAGCTGTTCCTTAACAACTGAGTATGTGCTTTCAGGTTTCTGTACCTCCTTCCTAATGGTAACAATGAGAAGAGGGCATGTCCTGGGTGATGAGGGTCCTCAATGAAGGATGCTGCCTTTTTGAGGCACTGCTTCTTGAAGATGTCCTGGATACTACGGAGGCTAGTGCTCATGATGGAGCTGACTAATTTTACAACTCTCTGCAACTTACTTCAATCCTGTGCCCCCCCCCCCATACTAGACGGTGATGCAGCCAATCAGAATGTTCTCCAGCGTGCATCTGTAGAAAATTGCTCATGTTTACATGACATACCAACTCTCCTCAAACTGCTAATGAAATATAGCCACTATCTTGCCTTCTTTATAGCTGTATCGATATGTCGGGACCATATCCTTGGAGATATTAACACCCAGGTACTTGAAATTACGCACTCTCTCCACTTCTGATCTTGCTAAGAGGCCTGGTGTGTGTTCACTTACCTTATCCTTTTTATAGTCCACAATCAGTTCTTTGGTTTTACTGACACTGAGTGCAGGTTGTGGCTGCGATACCACTCAACTAGTGGTATCACAGCACCACTCATTCCAGCATGTCAGTCCAGGCCTCTTCTACTGCTGTGATGAGGCCATGCTCAGGCTGGAGGAGCAATACCTTATATTCCATCTGGGTAGCCTCCAATCTGATGGCATGAACATCAATTTCTTGAACTTATGGTATTTGGCCCCCACCTTCACCATTCCAATTCCCATTTCCCTCTTTTATCCTATCTCCTTATCTGCCCAGCATCTCCCTCTGGTGCTCCTCCCCCTTCCCTTTCTTCCATGGTCTTCTGTCCCCTCCTATCAGATTCCCACTTCTCCAGTCCTTTATCTCTTTCACCAATCAACTTCCCAGCTCTTTATTTCACTCCTCCTTTTCTCCTGGTTTCATGTATCCCCTACCATATTGTATTTCTTTCTCCCCTCCCCCCCCACTCTCTTGCTCTAACTTCTGATCTTTTTTCCAGTCCTGATGAAGTGTCTCGGCCTGAAACATCGACTGTTTACTCTTTTCCATAGATGCTGCCTGGCCTGCTGAGTTCTTTCAGCATTTTGTGTGTGTTGTTTGGATTTCCAGCATCTGCAGATTTTCTTTTGTCTTTGTACCACTCAGCTAGCTGGTATATCTCACTCCTGTATGCCCTCTCATTACCATCTGAGATTATGCCAACAATGGGAATTTAACAATATGTTACTTAAAACTGGAGACTGCTTTTCAAATTGTACCCCAGTACAATTGCATGAAAAGAGATGAAACCAAACAGGTGGAAGAAGGTAAGAGGTCACTGTTATTATCTTAATCTCCTGCAAATTGTATTTATCTTGCGGTCCTTTTGTTTTGTAATTGTCATTAATAATTCAACGGACAGTGAGCAAAGCATAAACATGGCTTTGCAAGACAGATAGACTCTGTTTTTGCATATATACCTTTAACATATTAGGGTGTACAAAGCACTTCACAGTCAGAAACATAAATTGACATATTGCAACAAAGGAAGTATGAGTGATAGAGCACTCATCCATACCAACCATGAAGTAGCCATTTATACTAATCCCATTTACTACCACCTGATCCATATCCTTTTGTGATTTGGCAATTCAAGTGCTTGTCCAGATACTTCTTAAAGTTGTGAGAATCTTTGCATCCACCACCACCATGGACAGGGGATTACAAATGTTTGCCATCTTCTGGCTGAAGTTTACTACTGTGTCCCCTTATCTAAGCACCTCATAATTTTGTACACCATTATCAGGCCTTCCAAGGAAAATAATCCAAATGTGTTCAGTTTTTCCTCATAACTGAGACACTTGTAGTGAATCTCTTCTGTATTATTTTGGAAGCAGTCTTGTCCTTTCTATACTGTGACAGTCAAAATTTCACACTGTGTTCCAGGTAGTCTATAGTTGAACCTTTGTGTAGGAGAATAGGGTTGAGAGGGAAAATGAATTAGCTATGATCAAATGGTGCAGCAGACTCAATGGGCCAATGGCCTAATTCTGCTCCTATATCTTATAGTCATATGCGTAAGTACATAGAAAACATAGAAACATAGAAAACCTAAAGCACAACACAGGTCCTTCGGCTCACAAAGTTGTGCCAAACATGTCCCTACCTTACAAATTACTAGGCTTACCTATAGCCCTCTATTTTTCTAAGCTCCATGTACCTATCCAAAAGTCTCTTAAAAGGCCCTATCGTATCCGCTTCCACCACCGTTGCCGGCAGCCCATTCCACACACTCACCACTCTCTGAGTAAAAAACTTACCCCTGACATCTCCTTTGTACCTACTCTCTAGCACCTTAAACCTGTGTCCTCTTGTGGCAACAATCTCAGCCCTGGGAAAAAGCCTCTGACTATCCACACGATCAATGCCTCTCATCATCTTATACACCTCTATCAGGTTACCTCTTATCCTCCGGAGCTCCAAGGAGAAAAGGCCGAGTTCACTCAACCTGTTTTCATAAGGCATGCTCCCCAATCCAGGCAACATCCTTGTAAATCTCCTCTGCACCCTTTCTATAGTTTCCATATCCTTGCAGTAGTGAGGCGACCAGAACTAAGTACAGTACTCCAACTGAGGTGTGACCAGGGTCCTATATAGCTGCAACATTACCTCTCGGCTCCTAAATTCAATTCCACAATTAATGAAGGCCAATACACTGTATGCCATCTTAACCACAGAGTCAACCTGCGTAACAGCTTTGAGTGTCCTATGGACTCGGACCCCAAGATCCCTCTTATCCTCTACACTGCCAAGAGTCTTACCATTAATACTATATTCTGCCATCATTTTTGACCTACCAAAATGAACCAACGCACACTTATCTGGGTTGAACGCCATCTGCCACTTCTCAGCCCAGTTTTGCATCCTATCAATGTCCCGCCGTAACTTCTGACAGCCCTCCACACTATCCACACCTCCGACCTTTGTGTCATCAGTAAACTTATTAACCCAACCCTCCACTTCCTCATCCAGGTCATTTATAAAAATCATGAAGAGTAAGGGTCCCAAAACAGATCCCTAAGGCACACCACTGGTCACCAACCTCCATGCAAAATATGACCCGTCTACAACCACTCTTTGCCTTCTGTTGGTAAGCCAGTTCTGGATCCACAAAGCAATGTCCCCTTGGATCCCATGCCTCCTTACTTTCTTACAGGTGTACAAGTGCAATGAAACCCTCCATCAGCATCACAGATACATAGCATTATTCTTATCAGCATTCACAAGAAAAACATAAATTCTAGCCAATGTTGACAAGAACGTAATTAGAACAAAAATTATATGTATGCAAAGTCTATTTTAGTGTAAGAAAGTGATCAAAGTTGGAAAGTTGTAGGTTTTAGTGAGTGCTGCATGCCCTTATGAAGGTATGGTCTTTGAAAAAACAGATGGTAGACCACAGCAGCACTTTCAGTACCATACAGTACCTCCCCTCATCTCGGGGTAATGTAGAATAATGTAATTGGTGGAATTGTACATAAATTTCAAACACTAACATTGAGTTGGAGTTTCACTTTGAGAGGCTGGTTTAACATGATGACATATTTACATAAAGGACTGTTAACATGCTTTATGTTCAGTTTTTGGTGTTCAGTAAATGAGATACTGCAGCTTTTTTAAAACAAAAAACACCTCGTCGTTTTATTTGTGAAAATGTACATTCATGACCCCGATGCTCTAGGATGATTCCAGGGTTATTTAACGTACTGGCCAATTCTGTCGCTTTGAAACTGCTGGAGTTTTATGAGCAAAATGCCGTTGCTTGGTTTGCACAAGCCGAGGCCCAATTCGTGTAGCGAGAAATCTTCACAGACAACATGAAATATTTCTATGTGATAGTGTTGCTTAGTGAATCCACGGCTGAAAGAGTGGTGAATCTACTGGAACACCCGCCTGAACATGATAAATACCGATCGCTGAAAACTCACCTTTAACAGACTTTTGGACTATTGGAGCCTAAGTGCGCCAAACAGTTGCTTTCCAAGCTCAGCCTCACTGGTGCTAAGCTGTCAGAGCTAATGGACCACATGCTGTCCCTCTTGGGAAATCACCATCCTTGTTTTATTTTTAAAGAACTCTTCAAGCAGCAAACGCCTGATCAAGTTCACATACCCCTCGCCAATGCACCCATGAAGTACTATAGGGAGCTTATGAAAATGGAGGATAGTCTAACCTCAGCTAGGCAGCGGTGCATCATTCTTCCTCCTTTCTCTACCTCGATAAGCCCAGTCGGCAGAGCCTCCAACATAAGGGGACCCGTAGCTGAGAAACAGATGATGCCAGGCCTATGTTTTTATCATGCTCGCTTTGGCATGAATGCTAGAAAGTGCCAACCGCCTTGCAGCTTCAACAGTGCCAGCACATCGGAACAACGGAGGTTTGTGAACACCAACTGCCTGGGATGCTTATTGTTCATTATGAACACTCTTTCACGGTGATGCTTCTTGTGTGATACGTGTTCTCAAGCATCAGCTATTATGAGAAGGCAAAGAGTGACAAAACTGCTGGAGGCCACCAATGGCAGTATAGTCCAGACATACGGGACGTGGCATGTGACGCTCTGCTTCAGTGGGCAACATTACATTGTCCTGGCTAAAATGGCTAGACCTCTGCTTGGTGCAGATTTCCTGTGTGCCCAAGGACTATTAGTTGATCTTAAGAACTGTTAGCTTGTGGATATCAAGGACTTTGGGTTGTTACCCTGCTCCCCTAGCAAGTTCTCCATAATGACTCTGTGAAGCACAAGCACTGACATGTGTGAGTTTGCTCGACTGCTGTATGAATTCCCAAACCTCACCAAGCCCACATTCACTATTGCAGTCACAAAACACGGGGATGGACCACCACATTTCTACAACTGGACCACCATTCCATGCCCATGTGCATTGACTAGACCCAGAAAAGCTGGCAAACATGAAAGCTGAGTTTGCCAACATGGAAAGACTTGGCACTGTATGCTGGTTGAATAGCACCTGGGCTTTGCCCCTCCATATGAACCCATGTGGCGATTACCAACAACTTAACGAAGCCACCATCCCTGATCATTACCTGATTCTACACATCCAGAACTTTACTGCACGTTTTGCCGGAAAATTAATTTTTTCCAAATTCAATCAAGTTAGGGGCTGCCATCAGGTACCTGTTGCTCGGAGGATGTTCCCAAAATGGCTGTGACAACCCTGTTTAGCCGCTTTGGGTTTCTGTGCATGCCATTTAAGCTGAAAAATGCAGCACAGATTTTTCAACGGCTGATGGACTCTGTATTAAAAGATTTAGATTTTTTTTGTTTACCTGTATGACATATCACCAATGCATACAAAGAAGGTTTGAAAACCCTCCTATTAAAAACTAACCACTATTATTGATTTCCACCACCCCACACTACTAAAAAAACTATAGAAGTTTTTAGGCATGGCGAATTTCCATCACCACTTCATTCTGCGAGCTGCTGTACTTATGTGTCTCAGTATGGTGCACTTAAAGGCAATATCCCTAATCATCTGCTGGACTGGTCGGTGGACATGACCAGGGTATTTGATGATACTAAATGAGCTTTCAAACACGACCCTACTGACACATCTGCCCAATGCACCCATAGCCGTTACTACTGACGCTTTAGACTATGCTGTGGGTGCTGTGCATAACCAGTTGGTGGGTCGGAGGTGCTTAGTAGCTGCTCACCTTCTTCAGCTGGCAGCTCCGTCCCTCGAAAGGAAGTACAGTACATTTGACTCTGAGCTTCTTGGTCTCCATCTTGCTGTCTGCCATTTTCAGTTTCTTCTAGAGGGTCGCCATTTCACAGTGTTCATTGACCACAACCCCCTTGTGCATGTGATGGCCTAAATGTCAGACCCGTGGTCTGCATGGCAGCAACGCCACCTGGCCTACATATCAGAGTGCATAGCTGATATACAACATATCAAGGGGAAAAATAATCCCATGGCTGATTGCCTCCCACGGCCAGCTGCTGAGGCCACACATACAAGGGTTGACTATGCCGGCATGGCATTCGACCAAGCTACTGACCCGAAGGTCCAGGCTTATCGAACAACAGTCACGGGCCTGCACTTGGCTGACATTAAGTTCAAAAAAGCTCAGGTTTCTCTCCTGTGCGATGTCTTAGCTAGTCACCCTTGCCCCATAATGCCTGAAAACTGGAGACAGACCATTTTTAACACCATACATGGCCTCTGCTATCTGGGCCTGAAGGCCTCACAGAAACTGTTGGCACTAAAATTTGTGTGGCATGGCCCTTGAAAGGACGGACGTGATTAGAGTGCAGCCTGTGTAGAATGTCAACAGGCAAAAATTAACTGTCACGCCCAGATGTCATTTGAGGTCCCTGAGCAACAGTCTGTCCACGTTAATGAGGACCTTGTTGGTCCTCTTTTCCCCCTCCTGTGGTTTCACGCAACTCCTTACCATGGTGGACTGTACCGCCTGGTGACCAGAGGTCGTCCCCAAGCATTGACAATGGCCGCAGGTATGGCTCAGGTGTTTATCAGCACCTGGGCTGCTTGGTTTATCACTCCATCTGATATTTCCTCTGAATGCGGTCCTCAAATCATTTCATATGTCCGGGCTGCGATAGCCTAGAACCTTGGCATTAGGCTACATCATACCCCGGCGTATCACCCGCTATCCAATGGCTTATGTGAGTGGTTTCACCACACCTTAAAGGCTGCTCTGAAGTCTTCCCCAACTGATGAGGGTTGGCGCGGTTGTCTCTTATGGGTCGTCCATGGCTGAGTTGGTATACTAGTGCTCAGTGGTTTCATTCCGGATGCCATGATCGCCTGGTCGGCTTTTCAACAACGCTCCACCTTCCTCTTCACCTATTCCTACCTCTCTTGATGGCATACCTCACTCTTGGGTTCCTGTTGACCTACATTCTGACTCGTTTTTTTTCATCAGCATCAAGGCTCCTTTATGATGGCCCATTCTGTGTTTTGGAATGGGGAGAACAGATTTTTATCACAGATAAGAGGAGTAAACCTTAATGTATTTAGGTAGATCTTAAAACAACCCAACAAGATTTGGAGGATTCTGCTAGCATCTCTGGAGTCACAACATGACAATGAGCATATCAACACACCTCTGGATGAGCCAGTAGCACCTGCTGTTCCTCCACCCATGCAAGATTGGATCCTTACCTCACTTTTAAGTTCATTCTTTGGAATGCACGGGGGAAGTTGTTACTATGAGCCTGAATAATTACACAAAAAAACAAAATACAAGAATTTACATCCTTCTTCACAATCACAAATGTCCACAAATACATTCATCACAATAAGATCACAATGGCATTGTGCAATGTCAACACTCTTTCCCCTTTCCCCCAAGATGAACTTTTCCACTGAGCCAGCATAGAGCACGTGCCATGACAAACAGGCACCCTTTTAAAGACACCCCACCTTTCATTAGTGTCCCCTCCCTAAAAATGGAAGCAAAAACAACCAGGATGCATCAAACAATGCCACTGTCCTGGAGTGTACAAGTACAAACAGAAGTGTCCCTGCTGTGCGTTTGCCTAGTGTGTGCACCCAATAAGCATAATATCAGTGCTGCCAGCCAGGAATAATGAGAATTGCAGGACTACTGGGGGGAGGGGGAGGAAGAAATTACTTGTGGCAGACCTGCTCTATTACATTACCTACCTCTTTCTTCTTGTTTACCTAAGTTGTGGTAAACTTCCGCAGTGACATTCTGGCTGCTCCTGTGTGACGGATTGTGAAGTGGAAGGGTTGCAGAACTAGATACTATGTGGTAATGTGAGCATTTTGATCTTTCCTGGTATGGATCCAGGTCAAGGCACAGTGGTCTGAGTCCAAAACAAACTCCCAGACAAGGAGGTAATAGCATAGACTGTCTCGATCCCACGTAAGAGCCAGAGCCTCTTTCTCAACAGTCAAAAACTGAGATTTCCTGGTTAGCAGCTTCCTACTGGGGTATAAGACAGGCCTATCTTTGCCCTCTTCTCCTTGGGACAAGGCAGCACCTATCCCTAATCCATAAACGTTCATTTGCACCAGAAAGGGCTTGTTGAAATCAGGACTAATGAGTACCAGTTCTTCACAGAGTTGCCCCTTTAAATTTACAAAAGCCAGTGCACACTCCTCTGCAGACTTTAAGCTCAAACTGGTCAGAGAAGTTGTCACTTCAGCAAACAGTGGTATGAACCCAGTCCAAAAAAAGACCTGACTTGTTTCTTCGTTTGAGGGCAGAGGCTGTTCCAAATTGCTTGTACCTTGTCCACTTGAGGGCGTATCAGCCCATTCCCAAGTTGGTATCTCAAGAACCAGGTCTCTATCTTCAGCCACTCACATTTCTGTAGGTTGACCGTAAGACTTGCTGAGGCTAGCTGACCCAGGAGCTGGTTGATATCCTGGAGATGGTCTTCTCAACTTGTGCTGAAAATCACCACATGATTGAGGTATGTTATGCTGAGCTCTTCACATCCCCTGAATACACAGTCCATGAGTTGTGGAAATGTCCCTAGAGCTCCATTCAGGCTAAATGACGTGACCGTGAAATGGAAAAGGCCAAGTGGGGTCTGGAAAGCAGTGTATTCTTTAGACTTTTCCTCCATTGGATCTTAGAAACATAGAAAACCTACACAGGATAATACAGGCCCTTAGGCCCACAAAGCTGTGCCAAACACATCCTTACCTTAGAAATTACCTTGGGTTACCCAGAGCCCTCTATTTTTCTAAGCTCCATGTACCTATCCAGGAGTCTCTTAAAAGACTCTATCGTATCCACCTCCACAACTGTTGCTGGCAGCCCATTCCATGCAAGCCCATCTTGACAGTAATCTTTACATAAATCCGGTGTAGTGATATGCTGAGCTTGTCCCAACCTGTCCAGTAGCTCATCTATCCATGGCATAGGATAAGCATCAAACTTGGAGATTGCATTGATTTCTCTAAAGTCAATACAGACCCTCAGGGAACCATCAGGTTTAGGTACATTAACTACTAGACTGTACTGTTCACTGTTTGATGGCTCAATGACACCCAGTTCCAACTTGTCCTTATCTCTGCCTTCAAGGCACTGACAGGATGCTCAGGCACTCAGTGTGGTCTCTGATGAATGGGTTGATCATCTTTTACATGGATAGTGTGCTTGCACAAGTTGGTACACCCAAGTTGTAGTTTAAACAAGGTGGGATGCTGAAAGGAGAAAACTTTTAGGGCTGGCTTTTGGTGAGGTTCAAGGTAGTCAAGATGAGCTTTAGATGAGGTTTCCCATGGCTCGAGATCTTGATTATTGTCTTTGTTTGCTTCCACTATCTGGATCATCAGGGACATCTTAGTACAAGAGATATTACAGATGCTGGAAATCTAGAGCAATACCCACAATGTAGATGGGAATAAACAGTTGATGTTTTGGGCCGAGACCCTTCATCAGGACCATTGTTTGCAGCGACTTGGTTATGAGCTAAGTATTAGAGTAATGTTAGAGCAGCAATATTTTCTTCTTCAAATAATAAAATGGCACATTTGATATATGTGATGCCAGTGAGATCTTGGTTTAATAACATTTTTGAAACACAGTCCCTTGAAATGCTGCTTTGAAATGCCAACTTAGGTTATATGCTCAATCATTTGGAGTGAGATTCAACTGTGGAATGTTTTGGCTCATTTGCTTACCAGCCAAGTTACAATTAAAGTACTTCAGTATCAGTACTGGTGCTGCAATACCTTAATTTCACATTTGTATCTCCATTATAATTGGAAAATTTTGACCGTACAATGATAAACATATGACAACTGGAAGTAAGGTTTGTTGAAAGGAATTCCTCCCATATTTTGCTGTTTAATACTAATGACTTCCTGATATTGTACTTGGAGAAGCAAAACTGAATTATTAAGCTTTAAATAAATCAGGAATGCAGGAAATTCAGATGTAATTGTGATTTCATTTTAATGAATTATTAATTGAACAAAATTCATAAGAGAATGTCGCAAACAACATTTAAATGTTGTTATTTTCCTTTGATAGGTTTTCAATTGGAAACAAATACCATAAACTAAATGTAAATAGAAGTTTTATGAGCTTGTAATCCAAGAATTATATTTATTATTGTGATGTACAATTATAGATTGTGGTATTACTTTTCCATATATTTTAAATAATAAAGAAGAATCAGAAATAAATAGTGACATTAACCTTAATTTTTGTATCAATTTGATTTAAAGAAAAATAAAACTGAAGCGAAGTACTCTTCTGAAAAATAAAACTGAAAAGTAAAACTACAGAAGAGAGTGATGAAGGAAATGTGCTAACAATGAAATATCTGGTTTAAAATTTAATATAACTTCTATGTTTATTGAAATTGCAAACAGGTTCTGGGAAATCAATTAAAACTCTACAAAATCAGAAAACATAGTGATGTAATTGAAATTTATCTGGCCAAAAAGTAAGTATAATATAATATTATCGGTTCTTAGTCAGTAATTAATCTAATGTAAAAAGGACTTCATGTTATTTTTAATTAATTATTCATTTAAAACCTATATTTTGCTTAGCACAGTACTTCCACATTATTTACTTTATCAAAGGGCATAAGTTTCTGACTACGTTTAAAAGCATAGAAGTTTATAAATAAAAAGCAGCTGGGAAAACTGGTACAGAAATAATTTTATGGAATGCTAATAGAGAAAGAAATTACTTTCTTATTTACTTTGTTGCCCCTCAAAGCACATCAATCATCAAAAAGGTCAGAAATTTAATGGAATATTCAACATTTGCTAACAGTTCCACTAACTCTTGAATATCAACCCCACCAAGAATAGAATAATATAATTAATTGGCAATGTTCATTACTGTTCAACTAGAGAAAAAATAGCACAGAAATAAAGTGTGTGTGTGTGTGTGTGTGTGTGTGTGTGTGTGTGTGTGTGTGTGTGTGTGTGTGTGTGTGTGTGTCCCCGTCCGTCAGTCCGTCCTGGTGGAGTCGTTGGGGTGCTGTCATGCAAGCTTTTTGCACCGATCTTTTTGGTAATTGCTCATCGTACGGCATGCCTTGGGCATCTGAAACCTGGTGGAGCCCATCCATCTCCAGTCGACTGCTAGCTCGACAGTCAACCCAGGCATGGATGGAGAGCGTGCAAGGGAGCCGGCTGGTTTTGAACTCGGGACCTCTCGCCCCGAAGTCCAGCGCTGATGCCACTACGCCACCAGCCAGTTAGAAATAAACAGTAGGAAGGAAAAAATTCAGAATAGTTATTTGCCTGAATTTCAATTCTACGGATATTATTGTGCAGTGTCTATATGTTTATATTATATCATATTTTAATGCAGTAATTCAAGCTGAGATCTGTTACATTTTTTAGAAGACTAACAGAAGTTCCTGACTTGTCAAGATTTAAACAGTTGAAGTACTTGTGGTTAAATCACAACAAGGTGAGTGAGAATTTTTGTAACCACTACTCAATTCAAAGTTTGTGATAATCTGAAAACATACTTCTGGTTATCACTTGTAAGTACTGCTTTCTTTATCATTTTTTTGACTGTTGGCTAGATCAGAGATGTGTTTTGTTTACTAGCAGACAGACAGCCAACCTCTCTTCCTTGGCTTCTTTCTGTTGTTCTTTTTGTGCATTGAGCTAGATTTTGTACTACTCAGGATGGCAAAGCTAGTACCATTTCCCTTGTTAATACTATAAAACAGAATACACCTTCTGAAGCATTCAATTATATAGCTAATCTTCGAAATGCAGAATGTTTCTTTCAGTGAGTTATTGCAGCCTACTGGAGCATAATATGTAGAGATCAGTGAGCATCAGTGAGTACCCTGAAAATGTTAGAGCTTGCTATATGAGTTGTAATGTTTTTTTAATGGCATTATAGACTATAATCAATGCATACCAAAAGTCTGGCTTTTTAAAAAAAATAATTGCACATGGATTGTAATTCACCATGTACACACTGAAAAATATAGATGATTTTAAAATAATAAAGCTTTTATTTTCTACTTTTATTCTAACTTTCTATTTATAGAGGAATCCCATGGTAAGCAAAATATAAATTTCAATAACAGATTTTCTCTCCTGATGAAGTGTTTTGGCCCGAAACATCGTCACTACCTCCTCCCATAGATGCTGTCTGGCCTGCTGAGTTCTGCCAGCATTTTGTGTTTTTATTCATACCAAGTTCTTTAGTCTATTTAGTGTCTTCACTTGAATTCTGCAATGTCGTCCTTGAATAGGAGGGTCATCTTCAGAAGGGTTAACTGTTGCAGTTTGGTAGAGATATTTTCTATGATGATATGAATTTGGACAGTAATCATCAGAAGAATTTTAAGCACAACTAATTAGAGTTATCTTCTGAATAAATTATATGATTTTAGAGGAACAATTGGTTGAACGCAGAAATGTTAACCTTACACACTTATATTCTTCAATGTGTGTGACATTGCTCAATCTAGTGAAAACTTGAAAAGTAATCCATTTTTGTGACTGAATCAATGTATTTGAAAACTGGGTGGTAATCGATCATTTGTCTTAAATAGAAGTTGGATGTATATTTCTAATTGCTGTAAAATAGGCAAGTTCTCAAGCAAGGTTGAAAGCAGTAAGTCTCTTGTAGTTGTCCTCAAAGCACATGATAATTTTGAAGTAATTGACTTTGTTTTCAAATCCAAATCTGAAGGATTTAGCGCATTGGTCAGAAATATCCCTAAATTCATCTCCATGCACAAAATGTGCATTACATCTTTATTATTTTGTAGTAAAGGAGACCATAAGTTTGTCCATCTCATATGTTCCCAAAATAAAGCGATTGTTACCAACAACCAAAATAAGTAAAATAATTGATAAAGGATCAAAGAATTGTTCTAATTAGGCCAAATATATCTCTCTAAGACTCAAGATAAGCTTAATATTAAGCTTAGCCCATAATATATCTCAATGAGGTAGATGGGATTTTATCATCTTCACAGTGATTGATTAGGATTGTTATCTATTTAATCTTTATCCAGCATTGCATTCTTACTCTCTGACTGCCCTCAGCTCATTGTTTTAGTTCCATTTTTCCCTGCCTAACTGCTTTAACATCTCATTGACCAAAAATCTCTGTAGCTTATCACTGCAGAAGCTCTTTTCCTGCCTAATCAGGAAAAATCCTTTTATCTATCCAACCCTACTACCCTATCTTATCTGTATCTTATCAGTTTTGATGATGGGGCTTTAACCTGAAAAGTACACTTACTGCTGCTTTTCTGAATGCTTGCAACATGTTCTACTTTTATTTCAGATTCCTAGCAGCTATATCTAGCAAATTTTCATTTCAGCTTCCACTGAAGCATTTCAAGGATTCACGGCTTTCAGAGAGCAGAAATTCTTTCATATCTTTGTCTTAAATGGATAATTTCTAAATAATAATAATGACAATAATTATTCTGAATTAATAATCTTAGTTATATGCCTGCACAAGAAGAAGCAACCTTTCATCAATCCCCTGTTAAATGCTTTCATTAAATTATGTTGCTTTATATGTCTTAGTAACATCAAATTTAATTATTCTAGACTTTTATAACTCTTGAATCAATCTGCTTCGTCATTCCTCAAGAGAAATCTCCTTTATCCTAATGATTAAGGTAGTGCCCAGTATATAACTTCATACCAATCAAATAATTATGCAAAATTATTCAGAAACTGTACCTCACATTTTGAATGTGATGGTTACATACAGAGCTGAATAGTTTTGTAATATGATGGTAAAATGCCCTTGTTAATATTTAAAGTTTCATTGTATCCCATCACTGTTGTCAAAACTTTTTTTTTGTCATTCTTTATATGCCCATTAGGTACCCTTTAAATGTGGTGAATTTATCTGTCTTTATCATCTTCTTGGGCTGTGAGTTGAATTCCAAGTTACCTTCTTGTTAGTGGGTAAAATAATTTTGCTTCATTCACCTTGTATTGAATCATTCTGTTGCCATTTGCTTATCATAGATTAAGAAGATAAGTTCCTTGACAATGAATTATTGCCTCAAAGAGCTATACTTACAAAACAACCTGCTCATTGATGTAACAGGTAAAATTCATTTTTTCATGAGTAAAATTAATTTAGTATACTTTTTTTTGCTGAATGTTTGTTTTTAAGGTTTTAGTTTGTAATTTATGTTACTTTCTGTGTTTTTGGTTTTGTTTTTCTTACCAAGTTAAACTTTCTTTATAGCAAGCAAAACAATATAGATGCTGAAAATCTAAAATAAAAATAGAAAAACACTGCCTTTCGATGCCATCAATGAAGAGAGAAGTCAATTTAATGGATATATAGTCCTGATTGTTACCAGTTTTAGCTGGAATATTTCCATAATGTTAGTTAAATTTAGTTTCACACCTACAATTTTTAATATTTTCATAAGCTTCTTATTGCTAATTATTTCATTTTCATACAACTGCCTCATAATAACATAAACATTTTAATCCAATATCGTTTTAGTTGACCAAAGGATAATGGGGACAGATTTATTATAAAATCATGTGAGAAAAAGATCGTGTGAATAGAAAGCTTCTGTCTCTTTAGCCATTAGGTCAGTAACTGGGCTCATAAGTATAAATGGTGGGACTACAGATGGGTTAGGAAAGAATTCATTTACTTTATGAGATGCAAAAAGTCAGAATCTCACATCCTGAAAGGTGGTGGAGACAGAAAGACTCACCAGAATTAAGGGATATCTGGATGGGTGCTTTAATATCTTTATATTGTCGAGTTATAATACAGAAACTGGAAAATCAGATTTATTAAAAATTTATTTCTGGTCATGATGGGCTTCATGATCGTTACTGTAAATTTCTGTGAATCCATGACAATCATTAAGATGATTAACAAATATTGTTAGTTAATTTAAATAAAATTTAGAGTCCTTTTTGCTTAGCATCTAAAAGTATAATTATATTTGCCTATTACTACCATAATGGCCCAACATTTGTATTGTAAGAAATTAACCACATAACTTACTGTTATAGAAATGTAATGCAAGTTCAATTTATACTTAAATGTATACAGATAAAAAGAGGAAATAAGCTGCAGAATCCCCATATGTAAGGTATATTTTAACAATTTGTTTCTTAATGAAATGCCAGAAGGAAAACAGTAGAATGTAGGCTTTGCAAAATTAAAATACTGTAGATGCTGAAAAATATGGAAAAAAACCGGAAATACTCAACCCATTTGGCACCAGCTGTGAGACAGAGAGTCAGCAATTTAATCAATTATCTTTCATCAGAACATATGAATTAGGAGAAAGAGTAAGCAACTATGCTTCTTTTGGGGGTGACCTTATAGAGGAATATAAAATCATGAGAGGCATAGAGTCATAGAAAATTACCACACAGAATCAGGCCCTTTGGCCCATCTAGTCCATGTCGCACCATTTAAGCTACCTACTCCCATCGAACTTCACTGGGATCATAGCCCTCCATACCCCTACTATCCATGTACCTCTCCAAACTTAGCTTAAACCTTGAAATTGAATTCACGTGTACTATTTGTGCTGACAATTTGTTCCACACTCTTACAACTCTCTGAGTGAAGAAGTTTCCCCTCATGTTCCCCTTAAACTTTTCACCTTTTACTCATAACCCATGACCTCTGGTTATAATCCCATCCAACCTCAGTGGAAAAAGCAAACTTGCATTTACCCTGCCTATACCCCTCATAATTTTATATTCCTCTATCAAATCTCCTTTCAATCTTCTACGTTCCAATGAATTAAATCCTAATCTATCATTCTTTCCTTATAACTCAGGTCCTCCAGACCCAGCAAAATCTTTATAAATTTTTTCTGTATTCTTTTAACCTTATTTACATCTTTCCTATAGGCATTTAACCAAAACTCTACACAATACTCCAGATTTGGCCTCAGCAATGTCTTATACAATTTCAATATTACATCTCATCTCCTATACTCAGTACTTTGATTTATGAAGGCCAATATGCTAAGAGCTTTCGTTATAACCCTATCTACCTGTGATGCCACTTTCAATGAATTATGGACCTGTATTTCCTGATCCCTTTGTTCTACCACACTCCTCAGTGCCACCATTCACTGTGTAAGGTCAACCCTGATTAGACCTACTAAAGTGCAACACTTCAAACTTGTCTGCATTAAATTCCATCTGCCATTTTTCAGCCTGTTTTTCTAGCTGGTCCAGATCCCTCTGCAAACCAGCAAGATCCCTTGCTGTCCACTACACCCCCAATCTTGATGTCATTTGCAAATTTGCTAATTCAGTTAACCACATTATCATCCAGATCACTGATATAGATGACAAACAACAATGGACCCAGCACTAATCCCTGTGGTACTCCACTAGTCACAGGCCTCCAGTCAGAGACCATTCCATCTACTACCACCCTCTGGCTTCTCCCTCAAAGCCAATGTTTAATACAATTTACTGCGTCATCTTGAATGCTGAGCGACTGGACTTTATTTCACCAACCTCCCATGCGGGACCTTGTCAAGTGCCTTGCTAAAGTTTATGTGAACAACATCCACTGCCTTGCCTTTATCCACTTTCCTAGTAACTTCCTCTGTAAAATAGGTTAGAAATGACCTACCATGCACAAAACCATGTTGACTATCAGTCCATGTCTATCCAAATACTTGGATATCCAGTCCCTTAGAATACTTTCTAATAACTTTCCAACTACTGATGTCAGACTCACCAGCCCACAACTTCCTGGTTTATGTTTAGGGCCTTTCTTAAACAACAGAACAACATTGGCTATCCTCCAATCCACTGGTACCTCTCCTCTCACTATGGATGATTTTACTTTCTCTTCTAAGGCACAAGCAATTTCTTCACTGGCCTCCTGCAGAGTCCAGGGGAACCCCTCAGGCCCTGGGATTTATCCAACCTGATTTGCCTCAGGACAGCAAACACCTCCATCTCTGTAATAGGGTCCATGTAGTCAGTGATGCTTTGCCTCACTTCTGTAGACTTGTGTTCATTTCTTGAGTAAATAAAGAAGCAAAACATTCATTTAAGAACTCCCCTATCTCTTTTGGCTCCACACATGCATTACCATTTTAATGTTACAGTGGACCAATTTTGTCCTTGCAAACATTTTACTCTTAACATGTCTGTAGCATCCCTCAGGATTCTCCTTCATCTTGTTTACTAGGGCAACCTCATGCCTTCTTTTAGCTCTCCTGATTTCTTTCTTAAGTGTTCTCTTGCATTTCTTATTCTCCATAAGCACCTCATTTGTTCCTACCCTCCTGTACTTTCTATGCATCTCCCTTTTTTTTAAACCAGGGCCTTAATATCTCTTGAAAACCTGTTATCTTTACTTTATATTCTGACAGGCACGTACAAGCTTTGTTCTCTAAAAATTTCACTTTTGAAGGCCTCCCGCTTACCAAGCACACCTTTGCCAGAAAACTTCATGTCCCAATCCACGCATTTCTGATACCATCAAAATTGGCCATTGCCAATTTTGAATCTCAGCCCGCAGACCAGACCTAAATTTTTGCATATTTACTTTGAAACTAATGGCTTTGTGATCCCTAGATGCAAAGTGTTCCCCTACACAAACTTCTGTCACCTGCCCTATCTTGTTCCCTAATAGTATATCAAGTATTGCACACTCTCTCATTGACTAGTAACACCATCCCTCCTCCTTTAATCCCTCCCACTCTGTCACGTCTAAAACAATGGAACTCCAGAATATTGAGCTGCCAGTTCTGCCCTTCCAGCAACCAAGTCTCACTAATAGCTCCAATTTAAGAATTTCATGTGTTTCATAAGTAAGATGACTGCCCATAATCTTTTTCTTAGGGTAACAGAATCCAAAATTAGAGGACATAGGTTTAAAGTGAAAGAGGAAATATTTATTACGAACCTAATGGACAACCTTTTCACAGAAAGGGCGGTAGATAAAATGCAGGGGTGGCAAACCTATGGCATGTGATAAAATTTAGTTGGCACGTAGCATGCAGTGCTGCCCCTTGAATTTTTAAACACCACCCATAGAGAATGAAAGCTACCTGTCATTATCATTACTACCAAATGAAGTAGTGAGTGATATTTTCCAATCCAAGAGCAGTGAGATGTTTTCATAAAATATGTTTCACTCCAGCTTGGCATCTGCTATACAGCTGTGAGAATACGTGACATTGGATAATATCCTCATGGATCTGGTGTACACATCAATATATGGTTAGTATTGGTTTGGGCAATTGGCTTTGGCTTTGCTCTGCTTATATTGTTTTCTTCTGTCATTTGTGAGTGAACGCAGAATATTCAGTAAACACTCTCTATAGTTGAGCACCTCCATGAATATTTGCTTTTCAATTGTCTTTTTTAAAGATTTATATTAACAAATTTTAAACAGGTTTCTAAAATGCTTCATTTATTTTAATTTGTCTGTTAAATCTTTATTACAAGTAAAACAATGGTTCCACATAAATAAGCAATAGAACTCACACTTTGTCCTTTAAAATTTCATAACTGTTGTTAATAATTCATTAATCAATTATCATCTCTGCTCAAAATTCCCATAGAACACAAGAGAATTTTTTTAGAAGATTATCACCAATTTGGGCATACACTCTTAAACAGGTTCACCATCATTGGTATATTGGAATAAGCTGCAAGAGAAAGCTGTAGAGGTGGTTAGAATTACAATATTTAAAGAACATTTAAAGATTTAGAGCAATATGGGCCAAACATAGGCACAAGGTAATATTTCAGGCAAGTGACCTAGTTGACATAGACAAATTGGGCTGAAAAGCCTGGTTCCATGCTGTATAACACTAAAACTATGATTAATCCCCTCAAGATTACTCTATTTAATTATATCATAACCATTCTGATTGGAACCTAACTCTGCATTTTCACCTTCACACAGGAACCCCGACCCTTGCTTCTCAATAATAGATAGGTAGATAAATAGATAGATACTTTATTCATCCCCATGGGGAAATTCAACATTTTTTTATCTTACCCCTGGCGGTTGAATTGTAAAGCCGAATGGCATTGGGGAGTAATGATCTCTTCATCCTGTCTGAGGAGCATTGCATCGATAGCAACCTGCCGCTGAAGCTGCTTCTCTGTCTCTGGATGGTGCTATGCAGAGGATGTTCAGGGTTTTCCATGATTGACCGTAGCCTACTCAGCGCCCTTCGCTCTGCTACCAATGTCATACTCTCCAGTTCTGTGCCCACGACAGAGCCCGCCTTCCTTACCAGCTTATTAAGACGTGAGGCGTCCCTCTTCTTAATGCTGCCTCCCCAACACGTCACCACAAAGAAGAGGGCGCTCTCCACAACTGACCTATAGAACATCTTCAGCATCTCACTACAAACATTGAATGACGCCAGCCTTCTAAGGAAGTACAGTCGACTCTGTGCCTTCCTGCACAAAGCATCTGTGTTGGCAGTCCAGTCTAGCTTATCGTCTAACTGCACTCCCAGATACTTGTAGGTCTTAACCTGCTCCACACATTCTCCATTAATGATCACTGGCTCCATATGAGGCCTAGATCTCCTAAAGTCCACCACCATCTCCTTGGTCTTGGTGATATTGAGACGCAGGTAATTTGAGTTGCACCATATCACAAAGTCCTGTATCAGTTTCCTATACTCTTCCTCCTGTCCATTCCTGACACACCCCACTATGGCCGTGTCATCAGCGAACTTCTACACATGGCAGGACTCCAAGTTATATTGGAAGTCTGATGTGTACAGGGTGACCAGGGTGAACAGAAATATATCTACTTCTGCCTTAAAAATGTTCAAAGACCCTGCTTCTACTGCCCTCTAACAAATATTTCCAAAGATTTATAAATCTCTGAGAGAAAGAGGTTTCTCTCTTGAAATCTCTACTGAATTTTCAATACCGGAGTCTGTTCCCAAAGCCTCTGAACACAAACTTCAGAACATCCAGAATAATCCCCTTTCATTATGGTGTTGAGGGATATACAGCTAGCCAGAAAATTAAGTGACAAAACAGACCTGTCCTGAACTGTGAAGGGATACAACTTTAGCAAAGCATTACTACCGGAGATGGTCAGTTAATGCCTTCCCTGATTTCGTCTCAAGTTTTCAGTGATCACTGATTAAAATGAACATTTATCTGTTGTCTTCTCCTGCATACTTTCAATGGGACAGAATCAGACTGACCCCCATCTTGTGGTTATGCTAGCCACGAAGTATCAGTTAGAAGTTAAATTGTGATCAGGTTTTATTTCCATAAGACTGGTTCTCATTTTAATTAAACCATTATTATGTATTCATAATTGTATAACTCCTGACTATTCCCTAACAAGTGGCTTGTTCAATATCATTATAAATAGGTGTTGGTGGTTTGCCAGATAATTTATGTGCTCATGATTGTTAATGGACTTAAGTACATAAATAGATAATGGCATTTATTTTATATCTTAGATACTCTGAAACACTTGACAAACTTGGAGATATTGATGCTACACAACAATTGGCTTACTAAGTTGGAGAAGGTCATAGCAGAATTAAAGAAATTGATGTGGTTGCACACATTAAGTAAGCAAAATCGTCTATCTCAGGGTACCTTATCTGTTAGACCTGATGCAGTACAACTGTAGCCTAGTTGTAGCCTTCATAGAGCATAATGTATTATAAATGGAAAAATATGTATTTCCATTTATTTTTATTTATTACAATAAAACCCTGATAATCCATTTTTCAGCTATTCAGTAATATTGATATTTGAACCACACTTAACACACTTGGGCCCCAATCTTGCACAGACCTTAAACCATGATTCTGTCTGTCTTCTGTAACTGGCCTGCCTTTGTCCACCATGCCACCTTGAAACTCACCAGGCTTTGTTCTCACATTCCATTGAAACCTACCTGTTTCATTGAAAAAAGTATATGAATATGCTGTGCACCATTTAAAATTAAAGTGAATTGAAAGTGTGTTGTAGTATAATAGCAACCAATAGTCTGGAAAGTATACATTGTTGCTACCACAATCCCAAACATGCTGGATTAATGAAATTTCACTGTAAAACCAGAGGTATGATAACCAGCAGGTTTTTCAATGGCTTTCTGCAATAAATGTTTTCTGTGACTTAAATTTAATTATATATTGTTAAATATTCAATTTATGCCCATGACTAGTGTTAAAAGTACACAGACTATTGAAATGTGGACAGTTGCAAAGTGTAAATATGATTACTGTCATGTTAATTTAGTTTTTAATTGGTTGCTTTACTTAAAGTCATAGAAAACTACAGCTCAGAAACAGGCCCTTCGGCCCACCTAGTCTGTGCTGAACCATTTAAACTGCCTAGTCCCGTCAACCTGCACCCAGACCATAGACCTCCGTACCCCTCCCATACATGTATTTATACAAACTTCTCTTAAATGTTGAACTTATTCAGATACAAATACTGTTTGGCCTCCCAATCTTTATTCTTGAGATTATTCAAAACTTTATTACTCATCTTCTCGCCTCCACAATTTCCCACTTGTTCATTTCCTTCAGGTAGGTAACATATATTGACTTCGAGTCCACCACCATCTCTCATTTTAAAGAACAGTTCGAACCATGCCGCAGTTCCATAACCCAGTTTCATTCTTGGCTTTGGGTGCTGTCTCTGTGGAGTTTGCATATTCCGCATGTGACTGCATAGGTTTCCCTGGATGCTCTGGTTTCCTCTCATGCCCATTTATGGTAAAAAAAAACCCAGAAGAGTCAAAAAGGATAGGATATGATCGAGAATAAGTTGCAAGTTATGAGGATCCAAGGGAACATGCATGGAGCCAATGTTGTAATAACTTAAAAGTTATCTTTGTTTTTAAATTCACCGCCACCGATTTCTTGCTCTATAATATCCTTCAGCTCTAGAACTATCCAAGTTGTTTGCTTCCTTCCAATTCTGGCTCCTTTGCACTCTCAAATTAGATTATTTCAAATGTCTTATGATATTTTTATATTGGTACAAAATCCTTAATGAACTTAAGTGCATCAGAGAAGTATGCTTAGATGGAGCTACATATATAATTAAAATAACTTACAGTATTTACCTCAGACTTAGAAAGAGTTAATTCATTTTTCCTAATTTCATTTTTAAGATGTAAATTTCTCTCTCATACAGATCTATTCAATAATCCTTTGACACAAGATCAAGATTATCGCTTGTATGTCATCTACCATCTGCCTTCAGTGCAGCTGCTTGATAGAAAATGTGAGTTATTCAAATTTTCGTAACTGAAATTTCTGAGTTCTTGTTGTCAAAGTTACAGAGGCTTTGCTTATACAGACATACTCCAGAGGGAACGGGATGCGGCATTCAGTTTCTGCAACCAAGACCGAATGCGAATCCGACAATCTTTGGCATTTGGGCAGAGGATACATACTCAATTACTTAAACAGACAACACCAAAGAAAAATAATTATACATATGCAGGTGGGAGTTGTTAAATGACTTATAACATTTTTAACAGTTAAGAAAGCAAGTTATAATTGACAGTAAATAGTTTTACCAATCTGTGTGAATTATTAAAGATGATTTCATAATAACTTCTGCATATCCTGCCACATTGTTCCTGAACCATAGAAGAGGCTAAGCCTGAGTGTAGAGGAGCTGGATGCTGATTGTTGCTCACCAGTACTTAAGTAATTCACAGCCAGTAAGGTCACTACTTTCTATACTGACAGTAAATTCCATTCTTCCAAAGTTCATGATGTACTTATAAATTGAGCCACAGCCTTATAGAGGACCACACTTCTCCATATCTGCTGATAATACATTGTGGATTGAAGAAGTTCCATTTTCAGGTTATTATTTCAGTATTTATTTTAGAATGTTTACTACCATTTATCTATAAGGGAGGTATTCTTCGATCCATGCACTTGCACATTTGATTGCTCAGGTGCTGGAATTACCAGGAAGCCATGCTCCTTCACTGGCCAATGTAATTTATCCAATAATCATGTTGTTAAGATCAATGCTACATTCCATTCCATAAGCAACTCTCACAAAATGCTGAAAGAACTCAGCAAGTTAGGCACCATCTTTGAGGGGGAATAAATAGCTGACGTTTCAATGTAACACACACAAAATGCTGGAGGTCAGGAATAAAGAGTCAACGTTTTGGGCTAAGTCCCTTCATCAGGACGGGAAAGAAAGTGGGGAGAAGCCAGGATAAGAAGGAGGGAGTATAAACTGGCAGGTGATAGGGGAGACCAGGTGACAGGTTGGGTGGGTGGGAGAGATGAGATGAAGTAAGAAGCTGAGATGTGATTGGTAGAAGAGGTACAGGGCTGAAAAGAAGGATTTAATAGGAAAGGACACTGGGCCATGGAAGAAAAGGGAGGAGGATGGGATCCAGAGGGAGATGATGGGAGGGTGAGAGGGTAACCAAAATAAGGAATGGAAGAAGAGACAACGGATGAGGAGTTAGTAATTATTGGAAATTAGAGAAATTGATTTTGATGCCGTCAGATCAGAATTTAGAAGAAATATGAGGCTCTTCCAATCTGAATGTGGCCTCACCGTGTCAGAAATTGAATTAAAATGGGTAGCCACCAGGAGATCCTGCCTTTTGTGGCAGATGGAGTGAATGTGCTCAACGAAGCAGTCCCCCAGTCTGTATTTGGTCTTATCAATGTAGAAGAGGTCGCACCAGGAGAACCACCACAATAGTTGACCCTAACAAGCTTTCCTGTGAAGTGTTGTCACACTTGGAAGGTCTGTTTGGGGCTATGAATAGTGCCCTGAACCTCTTTTGGCTCTCCACCTCCATCTTTTTCTTCCATGGTCTTCTCTCCTTAGTAAATTAACAGGGAACATTTGTTCAGAAAAAGTGGACAATCCCCATTCATGTGATTGAAAATGAAAGCTTCAGTGGTTCCAGAGTCTCAGACATCTAAGTTTAATGATTACACGCAAAAAAAAAATCAAGTACCTTATTAGTTTTATCATTGGAAAAGTATGTTTACTGCAGCACTTTTGGAAACTGCCAAAATAAATGCTTAAGTACAAACAGAATTACTTTTGTTCTCTGAGTTAATGAACTATTTATTACTACACGAGTTAGGCAGAATTCAGAAATAAAGAGGGAAAGAAATGTGATTTTTGTTTAAAATTTCATCTAGGTTTAGAAATTCTTCCACCCTGCCCTCAAATTCAACTGGTCCACTTCTGACCCTTCCCTTCCCTTTCTCGATCTCACTACCTCTATCTCTGGAGACAGCTTATCCACCTATGTCTATTATAAACAAATCGGCTCCCACAGCTACCTGGACTATACCTCATTCCACCCTGCTACTTGTAAAAACGCCATCCCCTTTCTCAATTCCTCTGTCCCCACCGCATTTGCTCTCAGGATGAGGCTTTTCCTTCTAGAACGAAGCAGATGTCCTCCTTTTTCAAAGAAAGGGGCTTCCTTTCCTCCACCGTCAACACTGCCCTCAACCAGATCTCTTCCATTTCACGCATGCCTGCTCTTACCCCATCCTCCCGGCACGCTACCAGGGATAGGATTCCTCTTGTCCTCACCTACCATCCCACCAGCCTCCGCATCCAGCACATAATTCCCCAAAACTTCCACCAGCTCCAACTGGATCTCACCACCAAACAAATCTTTCCCTCCTCCCCCCCCCCCACTTTCTGCTTTCTGCAGGGATTGCTCCCTACACGACTCCCTGTCCATTCGTCCCTCCCACTAATCTCCCTCCTGGCGCTTATCCTTGCAAGCAGAACAAGTGTGTACTTGCCCCTACACCTCCTCCATCACTTACCATTCATGGCCCCAAACAGTCCTTCCAGGTGAGGCAACACTTCACCTGTGAGTCTGTTGGGGTAATATTCGGTGCTCCCGCTGTGGCCTCTTGTGTATCGGTGAAACCCCAGCATAGATTGGGAGACTGTTTTGCCAAACATCTATGCTCTGTACACCAGAACAAGTGGGATCTCCCAGTGGCCACCCATTTTAATTCCACTTCCCATTCACATTCCGATATGTCCATCCATGGCCTCTTCCACTGTTGGGATAAGGCCACACTTAGGTTGGAGGAACAACACCTTATATTCCATTAGGGTAGCCTCCAACCTGATGGCATGAACTTCGATTTCTCAAACTTCCAGTAATGCCTCCCCCACCCGCACCATTTCCCATCCCCTCATTTCTCTCATGTTATCTCCTTGCCCGCCCATCGCCTCCCTCTGGTGCTCCTTCCCTGCCCCCACCCTTTTTTCTTTCTTCCATGGCCTTCTATCTCTTTCAACAATCAATTTTCCAGCTCTTTACTTCATCCCTTCCCCTTCAAGTTTCACCTATTGCCTGAAGTTTCCCTTTCTCCTCCCCCACCTTTCAAATCTACTCCTCAGCTTTTTTTCTTCAGCTAAATGGTTTTGGCCTGAAACGTTGACTGTAATTTTTTCCATCAATGCTGCCTGGCCTGCTGAGTTGTGTGTATTGCTTAGAAATTCTTGCATTTATACTCTGGGAAGGTGGAAACAAGTGATATATTGTGGCGAGCATTTGGTCCATAATGATAGACGAGCCAGCTCATTGAAGTCAACAGCCATTTTATTGTGATAGACACAAAACAGACTGGGCATCATGACCTGGAGAGTGAATGCAACCAGTCTCACACAGATGGAGGAGGTGACCATCACACACCCTGGTTACAGTTAGGGTGACCCACAAATACACAAGCAAATAACTGTATAACCCTAGCTAAAATGTAACAATAAATGACCTGAAACTTCCCACCATAATCCCACAGAAGTATTTTAACACAAAAACAATAAACACTATTGGTCATTAGAAATGCAGGGGTGGGCTGTTGACCACGACCACCCCCCCCTTCAGTGTCACACACGGCCCCCACCCGAGGGGTCAGCTGTTCCTGGTAACCACATAGTCCATAGCAAAGTTCAAAAGTTCCAGAGGGAGTTGACACTGCCGCCTGTTTGTGTGAGGCCTTAGGCAGGGCACCTGGAGTGTCACTTCCATCCTTCAGCCTCGCTGGGTTAGTGCTGGCCAAGGACATACATGGTGCCAGCCGGTCCTGGTGCAGCACAACCGCTTTCCACCACTCAGGCAACCACATTCAATATTCCACATCGGAAATGCAGTTGAGCACCTCTCCTGGCCCATCCCAGTGGCTTCCAACCCTGAGGGATAGTCCCTTCTTCCTGTAGGGGCAGTAGACCCATACTAGGGTCCCCAGCATGTACTGCTGCATCGACTGGCCCCTTCTAGGACTTGCAATTATTGCGACAGTGCACGGACAGCTCCGCATGCTGCCTGTACCCAGGCCAGTAGAAGCGTTTACGCAGCCTGCCTAACATCTTTGCGACTCCGAGATGGCCAGTCCCCACCAGCCCGTGCACTAACCGCAGCACCGTGGCGCGGAGCCCCCGGGGGACCACCAGCTGCAAGAGTCTGTCACCATCGGACAACTGCCACCGCCTGAACAGCAGCCCGCCGTGGACCTCCAGCGTTCCCCACTGTGAGTACAGGGCTTTGGTCTCTGGGTGCGGCCGTCGTCCCACACTCAGCCATCCCCTTACCTGGGCCAGCACAGAATTGCTCACCTGTTCACAGCGCAGCTGCACATGGTCCATTGTGGGGAGGTTGTCACTGGCTGTCACCTGAAGCGCCTTCACTGTCACTTGCCCATGGTTCATATGTGTTGCGCTGGGCAGCTGCGGGGTGTGCTGCACTGCGCAGGCCACTGTGCAACTGGTGGTGGTTTCTGCCTCTACTGGGTCCACTTCCTGGAGCTGTCCTGCTGGGGAGCCACGGCTTCAGTACCGAGGTAGATTGTCGTCCCTGACCATCCACACGGGCCCCCCAGCGGGACAGCAGGTCCAGGCCAATGATGCAGGACTCTTGGACGTCGGCAAGCCACACCTCGTGTTTTCCTCACTATGATGTGCAGCCTCCTCTTCCCTTGCATTGCCACACAGTCACCAGTGACCATAGCCAACTAGACTGCTGTGATTGTCCTCGCAGGCAAGAATGGCTGGTCCGCGTCGGGGAGTACACCAAAACGGATGATAGTGATGGTTGACCCTGTATGTACCAACACATGGCATCTGATGCCCTCCACCATGCAATCCATGTATAAGCCTTGCTCTTCACCAAATGGCCCACCCGGGGGGCAACAATGGAGGGGTTCTGCTGGAGGATTTGGGTGACGCTGCCTGATCAGCATTTCCCGATGGTTGCTCTGAGCTGTGGCGTAGTGCTGGTGCAGGGCAGTCCCGGGCCAAATAACCTGCCTCACTGCACCGGTAGCAGCGATTGTTTCATGGCCACCAGCGGGGTCAGCGTGGCACTAGTCAGACCTGTCTCACAGGCTCCTTCTCCTCAGTTTCGTCCTCTGCCTCGGTGACACAAGCCTGGGCTCGCAGTGTGCGGGGCGATGCTGGAACACCTTGGGGAGCTAAAATTGCTTCGGCCCTCTCCGCCTCAGCCAGTGCATCGTCCAGCGTAGATGGTGATATCAGGTGAACATGCTGCTAAAGGTGTTCCAGCGTCAGCACCTTTTCAAAGGCGCAGAGGACAAGCTCTTCCTGGGCCACGGGTGGGAACTGGGGGTAGCCATGCTGAGCACAGTGGCGTAGATCAGCTGCCTGTGCCCCCAGGCTTTCTCCCATAAAGTGCCATCTGCTGCATAGTTCTTCCCGCACTGCTTCCACCAATGGGCTCTGCTCGAAATGCTGCTCCAGTGTCACTGCTCTGCCGGCATTAGGTTGAGGAGGGCCCACAGGGCAACTTCTGGCAAAGCCAAGGCAAGGTGCACCGTTCTCTTGGTGGGGCTCCACCCATTGTGCCACATGGCAAGTTTGACTTGAGCCAGGTAAGGCTCCAGGAGGCTGGTACCATTGTATCTGGGGAGCTTCAGGATAGACCTTGAGGTGCAAATCGCTGAGGCCCTTTGATCTACCTCCTGCTCCAGCGTCGTTTGCCGGGTGCCCATCCTCCCATGGCTATGGTGTCTTGGGCTCCCCAGTGCGGGTCGCTGTGGAAGCAAGTGATATGCTCTGTTCTACCCCCTGGGTTGGGGAGCCTGGGTATGCTCGCTTTGTTGGGGCTCCCTGGTGCATGATGCTCGGTTCCCAGGTCCTCCCCTCGGATCATGTCTTCATGAGCCCTGACTGTGGGTTCAGGGGAGGCATTCTGCTCGTTCCCTCATCTTATTCCCCGGGTCTTAAGGCACTCTATCCAACGCCGTAGCTCTTCAATCTCGTCGTCAATCTCGCATCCCTCTCCTGACACCAGTGTGCCGAGCATTTGGTCCATAGTGACAGGCGAGGCAGCTCATTGAACTCAACAACCGTTTTATGTGATAGACACAAAACAGACTGGGCACATGACCCAGAGAGTGAACCCAACCAGTGTCACACAGATGGGGAAGATGACCATCACACACCCTGGTTACAGTTAGGGTGACCCATAAATACACAAGCAAATAACTGTATAACCCAAGCTAAAATGTAACCATACATTAACTGGAATTTCCCACCATAATCTCACAAAAGCATTTTAACACAAGAACAATAAACAGTACTGGTCATTAGAAGTGTAGGGGCAGGCTGTTGACCCAGCCCCACCCCCAAGAGTGCCACAGTATTTTCGAGTAAGGGTGGTGTGTGATTTGAAGACAAACCTACACATGGCAGTATTTCAATAAGCTTGATCCTTCTTGATGGTTGAGATTGCAGGTGCCATTAGAGAAGCCTAGGAAAGTAATGGCAGTACATTTTATAGATAGTACACTTAGCAGCCTTGGTGTGCAGATGGTGGAGGATTGAATATTTAAATTAGTAGTTAAGATTACCAGCGTGCTATATATGCCTTTTCTTTATGGCATGGAAGGGTTTCCCACTTTAGATGTTGAAATGGACAAATGAAAATATGATATTTAGAAAGATATTACAGTCCTCAAATATTTAGTGTTTGTGCTGAGGAACTGTTGCAGGTATAAATGCTCATTTTTTTGCAGCCACATTTTGGAAAGTTATTATTAATTCATGATGTACAGTGGCAGCGGATGAGAGTTCCCTAATGTGCTATATAGTCAGAAGTGGATCCTTATGTTCATTGTAAAATTGTGCAGAATCATTTGCAAAAAAACCAACTACTCTTTGAAAATAAATCTGCCTATTGTGATGAATCTAAACATGAGAAAGAAGAAAGAAATGTTCTGATATCCTGGCTAAACTCTACTCCCTCATCTGATTTTGCTGTCACACAACCAGAATAAATGGTCGTGTTTCATTTTCCGATTTGGGAACTAACAATGTAGAAATGAAAATTGCAATTCTTAAGATTATCCACTGGGTGGCAACATGGTGACCTGAAATAAATAATATTGGATAAGTTATTTTGTAACAGTACCAATCCAATATTTGCTTTTATCCATTATTGATGGATTTGTGATTATTCCAGTAAATTAAAATTATTCGTTTCATTTGTGTTACAGTTCGCAGGCCAAGTTTATAAAAGCAGGGATGCACTGCTTAAGACTTTACAAGGCATTGGTCAGACCGTATTTGGAATATTAGGAGCAATTTTGGGCCTTGTATCTAAGGAGAAATACTCTAGCCCTGGAGGGAACAATCTTAGGAATGAAAGTCTTAACATCTGTGAAGTGTTTGGGCCTGGACTCGGTGGAGTTTAGAAGAATGAGGAGGGATCTCATTGAAATCTATTGAAGAATAGAAGAAGAATGAGGAGAGATTTTGTTGAAACCTACAGAAACTGAAAGGCATGGATAGAGTGGAAATGAAGAACATGTTCCATTAATAACAGTCTCTAGGAGTCGAGACAAGGCATCAGAATAAAAGGACATTGCTTTAAAATTGAGATGAGGAGGAATTTGGTCAGCCAGAGTGTGGTGAATCTGGAATTCCTTGCCACTGAACAGTGTGCAAACCGTCATTGGATGTATTTAGACCTTTAGCCATAGGAGCAGAATGAAGGCATTTGTCTGCTCCGCCATTCACCACCCTCAGTCTAAAGAAATATCTCCTCATTTCCATGCTAGTATCTTTCCTGTTCTTATCTTGTTTAGCAGAGGTATTGTAATTTTTTAAGTATCTTGTGTTACGAACCCCGTAACTGGGTCACTTACCAGCAAAGATAGAGAGGTCCGTTGAAGTCTGATGGTACTATTTTTAACAGTATTTATTGGTAAAAATACACAAAAATAATATCAATGCAAACATACAGATACTATACGTCGTCAATGCTAGATCTAAAAGTGCGGATATAAAAATAATCAATAAGAAATAGCTCTATCGTTGTCTAGGGGATAATGTATTGTCCGATGGAAATAGAAAAGTCACTCAGTTCATTCAGGTTGCAGCTTTTTGGTTGGAGAGAGAGACAGATTTTTAGAAACTTGCCAGCTTTCCTTTATCCGATCTTGATCCGCATTCGTCCTTTAGCGAGGCTGTTCCGTGGAAGACTTGTCATCCGGGCAAGGATGGACACACACAAGCCCCCACCGGTCTCATACGTTTCTCCTGGTGCGTATAAAGGGGTTGTTCCCCAGACTCTCTTTTATCCTTACTCACGGGGTCTCAGATGTCAATCAGGTTGGGATGATGCAATCCCTCAATCAGCCCACTCTGGTCATTCCCTGAGGGCTTCAATGAATAGTACAGTACTCAATACACAATTCCGTCTCCAAGAGACAATGGCCGTTATCAATGGTTCCGCCTTTCTGGGGCCAGGACACACATTCCAAGACCTGTGTATTCTGGATGTCTCTCTCTCATTTCCTGGGTCCCAGACCCGAATTAATAGCGATCTTGCGATTCTCGAAAAGGAGGGGGCTACTTTGTACCCTTCGGCCCCTCAGAGTTGTGGCACATTCGTAACACCCCCTTCCTTCAAAGCGTTTTTACCATTGGTAAAAATGAAGTAATACAGAGTCTTACAGGATTTTAGAATCTAACACAATACAAAAGTTTTTTCACTACAGAGTAATACAGTTATACATTCAATTCAGCATCTAAACAGTTAACGATTACATTGTCACTTCCTTTAATATCTCAACATCTTGTACCTTAATAAATACTTGTAGCATCAGACTCCAATTTAATAACTACCTATTTTTTTTATTCCTTTTCTTCTGCAAACAAAAACTAAAGAGTTGTGATCTTAGCTTACGTGTATACTACAAGAGTTCATGCAAAAGTCTAATCTTTATTGTTACTTTCAAACTTAACAGTCAATCTTCCATGGGGGTGGTCTTTATTATTCACATGCTTTGTCAAAATCCCTTAAAGCCGGATCCTGCTATTTAAAATGGCAGCCCGTCAACCCTCGCCCCTTTTCCAGTTAACTCCCACGTGGTGAGTTTGTGCACCATAGTGAAATAGGCTTTCGCCCGCTCCGTTCATAGGAGTTATTTTATCAACAATGTGTTCCAAACTTAGACCATTTTCCAAATTTCCACACAATTCTTTAAGTTAAGGCAAGTTGCTAGTTTTCTCTTCAGGACCCTTCAGGCTATTAGTTCTCAATTTAAGATCTGAAAGCGATCCCCCTTTGTTCGAACAGCATTTCGAATTCTGCTTTTTCACACCACATTCTTGAATAACAATAGCGTGTGGGGCCCCTTTACCTTCCAACTCAACCTGTAATTGATTCACAGGCACTGCATGACCAAGCCATTGTCTCTGTGGCCTGGTTGCTGCTTCTGACATCAATCCAGACTTTAAAATTTCTTCATTCAACTTAGGAACTACACTTTTCCCTTTTCCTTCAATAATAAGATTCACATCACCAGCTTTTATCTCCTCACTAACTTTTAACACACCTTTGAACACAAACAACTGGGAATTCTCACTTCCCACTATTACCAAGGTTAACCCTTTCTTCACTGAACCAAGTCCATCTGACCCACAAAGACTGCATTCCTTTTCAACTGAATCAAATACCTCAGACTTTTTCTGAGCTCCATTACTAGGTTCAGTACCACGTGCATCCACATCTTGGACACACTCAAACGGGACATTTGCCTCTTCCAGGCTTTCAATACCCATACCCTTTTCAAATTCTAAATTCCCCTGATCCTCCCAGCTACTCTCTGGGCAACTCCCTTCCAGAGTAAACTCAACCCCGCGGGCTGAAACAACCTCATCTGCCAACCCAGCAGACTTCTTCAAGGTAATGGCATCCTTTTCATCTAGGACTGCCCTCAATTCATTCTCGGGAACACCTTTAGAACTTTCAACTTCTTCAAACAGTTCTGCCAAACCAGACAGATCATCCATGTTCAACTCTGGACCTTTTAACAGCCTTATCTGTTTCTCATCTTTACGTCGTGCCTCTATAAATTTTCTCCTCGCTAAGGGCAGGACTACCTCCTCTCCCTTACTCTCTTTCACTTTACTACTCTCCGTTTTACCACCCTCTAAACCCTCGTGGTACAGGGTCGGTAAAAACGTCTCGGCCAAATCGATACTGGCCGGATTTAAACTGCTCTCATTCTCAGCTGCCTTTCTCGACATGCTGCAAGTGATCGCGCATGCGGGATAGATCTTGGAATCTAGGGGCAGGACCTCAACACTCACAGGCTGGCTCGTCAGCTTCATTGCTACCAAACCTTACCACCGGCTAAATCGTTACCAAGAAGGACGTCCGCGTCAGTTCTTGGGAATTCTGATTGCACCCCTATTTCAACTGGTCCAGATAACAGCTCACAATTTATAATGATCCTATGCAAGGGCACCGTTTCTGTCCCTTTTCCTATTCCTTTCAAAGCTACCATTCCCGTCTTGCGACCAAAATCCAGTACCTTACTGCTAATCAATGACAGTTCAGCTCCCGTGTCTCTCCAGATCCGCACTGGAACTGGTGTGTCTCCCTCTTTCACAGACACGGTTCCTTTTGACATACATTTCTCAGACCCTTCTCGTACTCTGTCTACCTGGGGCTCTCTCGTCGATTTACTGATTACCACAGCACATCCTATAGGGACTGCTGCTTTCCATTTTCCTGTCTCCTTCCGCGGAGCAAGGCACCTAGATGCAATATGTCCCCCCTTTCCACAATTAAATCAGGTCAAGCCAGGAACTCTCCTGCCGTGTTGCCTCTCCTCCTCAATCTTACCACTAGCTCTCGGTGGGACCTCTGCCTCAGCCAGCAGGCTTTCTCTACCATTCCCACGGTCTCTCTGGTAACTTTTATTCGAGGAAAACTTTGTCTTGTGGGTTATGGCATATTCATCTGTGAACCTAGCAAATTCGGAGATGGACTTATTCGGCTTCTCATTCAAATACATCCGGATATCATCCGAAACACAACCTTTAAATTCCTCAATCAGAATTAACTCCCTGAGACGCCAAAAATCTTCGTCCACTATTTCTGTTGCCCACCAGCGATCCAAGAGCACACCCTTCTCATAGGCAAACTCGGTATACGTCTGATTTCACCCTTTCTTTAAATTTCTGAACTTTTGTCTATACGCTTCAGGTACCAATTCGTTGGTCCAAAGAATGGCCTCCTTTACTTTCTCATAATTCTTCGCCTCTTCCTCCTCCATGGACAACGCCGCATATGCCCGTTGTGCCTTCCCTTTTAACACACTTTGTAACAACGCCACCCACTGCTCTTTGGGCCACTTCTGATTCACTGCCACCTTTTCAAAAAGCAAGAAATAACTATCAACATCCGTCTCCTCGAACGGAGGTACTACCCTCAACTCCCGACTAACATTAAACCGCTCCTCTAGGTCTGACCCTTGAGCTCTTCGCTCTTGCCTTAACTTCTCCATACCCAAGTCATGGTGCCTCTGTTTCTCCGCCTCCCTCTCCTTCTCGGCTCTTTCCTTTTCTTTCTCAGCTCTCTCCCTCTCTTTCTCAGCTGCTTCCAGCTGTTTTAACTGAATTTCATGCTCCCTTTGTTTCTCAGCTCTTTCCTGCTCCCTTTTCACCTCTAACTCCTTTAGCTGGAGCTCATGCTCCTGTTGCTTCTCGGCCCTTTCTTTCTCTTTCTCGGCTCTTTCCTTTTCCTTTTCAGCTGCTTCCAGCTGCTTTAACTTAATTTCATGTTCCAACCTTAATTTCTCCAACTCTAACTGAGCCGTCCCACTAGCTGGTACCTTTTCAGGGATATTTTCCAATACCTCAGCTGAAAACACATTCTTCACAATATAATACTGAGTTATGGCCCTCCGCATCTCCCGCTTTTTTATTGACAACCTCACCTCTGCGAGGTTTAGTCCTTTCGCAATATTTATCAATTCCGACTTTGTGGCTGCCTCTATCGCCTCCAGAGTCGGGTTTTCTATAAATTCACCCACGTACATCTTTGCTGGTTTCCCGTCTGGCTACCCACGCAACCAGATCCAAGTTTGGACATACAAGCCCGATTCACTGGCCCCCCAATTTGGTATCAAATCTCGAGATGAGAACCCCAAGTTGTTACGAACCCCGTAGCTGGGTCACTTACCAGCAAAGATAGAGAGGTCCATTGAAGTCTGATGGTACTATTTTTAACAGTATTTATTGGTAAAAATACACAAAAATAATATCAATGCAAACATACAGATACTATACGTCGTCAATGCTAGATCTAAAAGTGCGGATATAAAAATAATCAATAAGAAATAGCTCTATCGTTGTCTAGGGGATAATGTATTGTCCGATGGAAATAGAAAAGTCACTCAGTTCATTCAGGTTGCAGCTTTTTGGTTGGAGAGAGAGACAGATTTTTAGAAACTTGCCAGCTTTCCTTTATCCGATCTTGATCCGCATTCGTCCTTTAGCGAGGCTGTTCCGTGGAAGACTTGTCATCCGGGCAAGGATGGACACACACAAGCCCCCACCGGTCTCATACGTTTCTCCTGGTGCGTATAAAGGGGTTGTTCCCCAGACCCTCTTTTATCCTTACTCACGGGGTCTCAGATGTCAATCAGGTTGGGATGATGCAATCCCTCAATCAGCCCACTCTGGTCATTCCCTGAGGGCTTCAATGAATAGTACAGTACTCAATACACAATTCCGTCTCCAAGAGACAATGGCCGTTATCAATGGTTCCGCCTTTCTGGGGCCAGGACACACATTCCAAGACCTGTGTATTCTGGATGTCTCTCTCTCATTTCCTGGGTCCCAGTCCCGAATTAATAGCGATCTTGCGATTCTCGAAAAGGAGGGGGCTACTTTGTACCCTTCGGCCCCTCAGAGTTGTGGCACATTCGTAACACTTGCACTATACTGCTGCCACAGAACAAGAAATTTCATGACATGTGCGATTGATAATAAACCTGATTCTTATTCTGATTATGAGTGGGTTTTAAAAAGTAGCCACAATTAAATAGCAGAACAGACTTGATGACTCAAATGGTCTAAATCTGCTCCTACGTCTTTTGGTCTTACGGTCTTTTAAGTGTTATGTAGAAACGAGCTGGAGTTATGTAGCACTCATGCAGTGCGGCACTCATAACAGGAGATCACCCTCAATGAGACCAATGGTAAATTGCTTTTTGATGTTTATGCAAACAACAAATGTGTGGTAACAAGGGTAAGTTAAGTTGAATCCATACATTAAAAGTGTATTCTCAGTATGTAGCTGAAGAGTCAGTTGTCTTGAAGGAATGATATTCACAAGATGGAATTAATTAGATACTTTCAGAATATGGACCAAGAAAACAAAGAAGATTAGTAGATATTGACAAATCAGGGTGGGGTATGGGGAGTGGAGAACTTAGACGTTATTGTATTTCAACAACATGCCTGACTTTAATATACAGTACAGCTGGGAGATGCTGTTGATGTAAGCTTCTGTATTAGATTCTAGCACAGGACCAACGCCATGCTTCACAATAAGGATGCTGTGTTTTTGATGATGTGCGGTATTTGGCTTATGCCAAACATAGCATTTAGTCTGATGGCCAGAAAGCTCAATTTTCCTCTCCTTCTCTACTTTCAGTAATTCAAGTCAAGTCAAGTCACTTTTATTGTCATTTCGACCATAACTGCTATGTACAGTACATAGTAAAAATGAGACAACTGTTCTTTCTTTTCAGTTTGATGTACTTTTGATGGCATTCATTGCAATATTATGGAGGTATGGTTACCATAGTGAGTGATTTTTGTGTATTTTCTGACCAATGGACATATGTTAAACTAGACCTGCTTGATATCCGGGGAAGACATATAGACTGATAGATCACAAAATTTGTTTACAAGTTGTTTAAAGAGTTGCCACTGGGTGGCATCTCATTCATGTGCTTTCTGTGTTTGCTGATTATTCAGATATTTTGAGATTAATGATAAAAATAAATTAAAATACCCTAAAAACTTATCACTTTTTGTCAGTAATGAAATTTTACACTGACAATAAATGTCAAGAATCAGTTATATTTTGATTTCAGAATGTTGTTTTTGGCTGTCAAAGGGAAAATGTAGCCTATTAACCAATCCAATTTGCTTTGATATGTGCAATGTGAGAAAAGTGGGGATGGAATTGGAACATAAAACCAATTAGAAAATGAATATTGTGCAGGTTCAAGAAATAGCAGTAGTACCATTTTCTTTGTAAATTTATGATATCTGGAAAGTGCAATTATCAATGTGAAAGCAAGTGCAATCGAGATTTGGCAGAAAGGCCAAATTGCATCTTCTTGTTATTCCCGTCACACCCACATATTTGAGCAGGGTGTATTTAGCAGCCAATCCCTTTTTTTAGCAATTGATTTTATTTGATTTGCTCTGTGTCCTTAGCAAAACCCTGCAGTCCATTCTACAAACACTGGAGACCTTCCATGCAAAACCAGGTCAATTGTTTAGGTAGCATCATATCCAGTGCCATCCCAGAAAATAATCTAAGAAGTATGCAAAAGTAAAAAGTAAAATGATAGGCATAATAAAATCAGTCTTGGATATCAGTGTTATTTAAATCTTAATATCTGAGTGCTGCAAGCTAATTAAACTATTAATCCATACAACAACTCAATATCTTTCCACTTTAGGTTCGATGACACCAGTTCCTCACCAGAAAGGTAAATATATTATCTATTCTGATACTGGCAAATATCAATAGTGATCTTGCTAAATGTGCCTGCTTTTGGTGCTTTATTCTCAGAAAACAGCTTGCTGAGTCCCTCTAGCGAAAATAAGGAATTCAGCAAGTATTACTGAATTCAGCATCTGCACATTTCAGTTTAGTTTTGTTAATACTGCAATATAGTTTAAGATCTCAGTTTACTTTTGTTAATAATGCAGTATATTTTAAGATTTAGTTTTGTTGGAAGAGGACTCTTGACAATGGAGTTGAGATACAAAATTACTAATGTATTTTTTAGCTATCCAGATTGCCTCTGTGATCTAATAAATGCAAATGTGTAGAGAATTTTACCAAAATAATTTAATTTCTGAAGGCACCAGATTTTGAAAGTTCTTTAATTTCGTTAGTCTTGAATAGATTTAAATTTGTGGTCCAAAGATGGATAATAATTGAATACACTGTAGAACACTATCTGTGTTCAGATTTAATCTGTGTTCCTGTTACAGTGAAGTAAAGGAAACTACGGAGGCATGAGAGAGGAACTGGCCAAGTTGATTGGACGGGGACACGAGCAGGGTTGATGGCAGAACAGCAATGTTTAAGCAACAGTTTAAGACAAGATAAGTGCCCATGGTATTACAGGAAAGATACCAGCATGAACAAAAGACTGAAGGCAAAGAATGGAGTTAAAGGGGGCCTTATCTGGTTGGCTGCTGGTGACTATTGGTGTTCTGCAGGGGTCAGTGTTGGAACAAGGAATCTGCAGAAGGACATAGACATATTAGGAAAATGGGAAAAGAAGTGGCAGATAGAATATAGTGTAGGGAAATTATGAACTTTGGTGGAAGAAATAAAGATGTAGGTTATTTTCTAAATGAGAAGAAAATTCATAAGTCAAAGATGCAAAGGGACTTGGGAGTCCTTGCGCAGGATTCCCTAAAGGTTATCTTGCAGGTTCAGTCAGTGGTAGAGAAGGCAAGTGTAAGGTGAACTCTTTCAGGAGAACTAGAATATAAAAGCAAGGATGTAATGCTGAGGCTTTATAAGACAATGGTCAGACAGCACTTTGAATATTGTGAGCAGTTTTGAGCCCCTTATCTAAGAAAGGATGTGCTTGCATTGGAGAAAGTCCAGAGGAGGTTCATGAGAATGATTGCAGGAATGCAAGGGTTCATGTATAAGGAGCTTGATGGCTCTGGACCTGTACTTGCTGGAGTTTAGAAGAATGGGGGGGGGGGTGGGAGTCTAATGAAAATGTATTTGCATATCGAAAGGCCTAGATAAAATGGATGTGGTGAGGATGTTTCCTATAATGGCTGTGTCTAGAAGCAGAGTGCACAGCCTCAGAACAGAAAGACATTCCATTAGAACAGAGATGAAGAGGAATTTCTTTAGCCAGCAGGTGGTGAATCTGTGGAATTCTGTTTGGGCAACAGCTGTGGGGGCCAAGTTATTGGGTATATTTAAAATGGAGGTTGATAGGTCCTTGATGAGTAAGGATGTCAATGGTTGTAGGGAGAAGGTAGGAGAATGGGGGTGAGAGAGATCATAAATCAGCCATGATGAAATGGTGGAGCAGACTCAATGGGCTGAATGGCCTAATTCTGCTCCTTTGTCTTATGGTCTTAATAAGTAGTTTTGTTAACCATCCTCCTAAAGCATCACCTTTTTACCTTAGTACTTTTGAAATAGCATAAGGCTACATGCTATACTAGTCTCTCTATTGTATAGACTGTCCTAAAGAAAAACTTGATGTTATTTCAGGTATTCTCAAGAAAATGAAAAAAAAGATTAGGTTAGTAGTCCTATTAATTTATATTAAAATATGTTTATGAATCACATTCACTAAATGGTGTAGTCAAATGCTCGAAAGCCTCTGCAGATATGAAATAAGTGCAGATTTATTAATTTTATATTTCTACTCCGCAACTCAGTAATTGCCAGACATCAGAATGTTAGTTAATAAAGCTGTTTTAAACTTTGTATCCTTTTTCTGCTAATGTTAATACCAATGCAAATTACAACCACACAAAATTTCGATAATTATCTATGGCTCCTCCCAACCTGGGGTCCACAGACCCCTTGCTGAATGGTATTGGTCCATTGCATAAAAAAGGTTGGGTCTATGGTCTTCAGAATTAAATTACCTGAAGAATGCTTATTATTTCTACAAATTAGAAATAAATTTAACTCTGGTTGCGTGCTTCTTTGGAGTCAAGTAAGAAAATCCTAAACTTAGTCAACAGGTTTACAACTCTACACACCATCATTAATACAAACTGGCTGCTCAGTCAACAACCATACTGCAGTTCTGCTATTTGAGGTTAGCGGAAATTAAAAATAACCCCTGAAAATGTAATGGTGCATTCGGAATCTTCATGTTTTATTGTAATTGCCCATTCATGGGCATCTTTAAATGAATTAATGACAGCATGAATTAATCAGTCTGATAGCCTGGTGGAAGAAGCTGTCCCAGAGCCTGTTGGTCCTGGCTTTTATGCTACGGTACCATTTCCCGGATGGTAGCAGCTGGAACAGTTTGTGGTTGGGGTGACTCGGGTTCCCAATGATCCTTCGGGCCTTTTTTACACACCTGTCTTTGTAAATATCCTGTTTAGTGAGAAGTTCACACCTACAGATGCGCTGGGCTGTCCGCACCACTCTCTGCAGAGTCCTGTGATTGAGGGAAGTACAGTTCCCATACCAGGCAGTCAGGATGCTCTCAATTGTGTACCTGTAGAAAGTTCTTAGATTTGGGGGTGCATACCAAACTTCTTCAACCATTGGGGTGAAAGAAGCACTGTTGTGCCTTTTTCACCACACAGCCGGTATGTACAGACCATGTGAGACCCTCAGTGATCTTTATGCCGAGAAACTTAAAGCTGTTCACTCTCTCAAACCCAGATCCATCGACATCAATAGGGGGTGCCTGTCTCCATTCCTCATGTAGTCCATAACCAACTCATTTATTTTTGCAACATTGAGGGAGAGGTTATTTTCTTGACACCAATGTGTCAGGTGTAAGCTGGCTAATTATTATCTGAGATTAGGCCAATCAATGTAGTGTCATCAGCAGGGGGCTTAGTACACAGCCCTAAGGGGCACCTGTATTGAGGGTCAGAGGGACAGAGGTGAGAGATCCCACTCTTATCACCTGCCGGCGATTTGACAGGAAGTTCAAGATCCAGCTGCACAAGGTTTCTTGTTGAGCCTGGAGGGAATCATGGTGTTGAATGCTGAACTGTGGTCGAAGAACAGCATTCTCACATAAGCATCCCTCTTCTCCAGGTGTGTAAGGACGGTGTGAAGAGCAGTAGCTATTGTGTCATCTGTTGATCGGTTGTGTCAGTAGGTGAATTGTAGGGGCTCCAGTCTGGGCGGCAGCTATTAGGTGGCCGGCGACAATGAATATAGAGTTGAGTTAAGTTTTATAAACAAACATAAACATTTATTAAACTCTGCTCAACAAAAGTGAAAAGCAAACAAACGACTAACTTAACCTAAAGTTAACTGCTATATTGCAATTTAACAAACAGCCAAACTCTGGAATAGTTCTTAAAGTGGTAAATTTGAACAGTCATAAAGTGGTAAATTCAAAAGTCCAAGTGATTTATACAGTCAGTAAGGAAAGACTTTACTGCAACAACAATTTCTCCGAGAAAATTACGAATCTGCTGATCACAGTCGAGAGATGCCTTGTCCAAAGGATTCATGACAAAGGAAATAAAACAGCTTAAAGGAACTGATCTTTTTGCTGCTGGAAAGTGAACACTGCACAAATGTTCCTGATCTTACAGGGGTTATCTCAGATGCAGGTCACTATTTCTGAACAAAGATTCAATAAGGTCGATCCTGTATTAAACCGCCGAATGACATCAACTTTACTCAATCCTTTGGGTTCCCGTACTTTGGTAAAGTCTTCACTCTCCAACTCGACTGTAAAGGTAAATCAAAGATGCAACAAACCAGAACCAGCAGTGATTGGCGAAACTGCTGGCACAACGGTTTTTGCTCCTTACAATAGAAAGTAGAAACTCCACTTTAAAAACGAAACTGCGTCATGATACAAATACGCAGCAAAACTATCTAACGAACTGACTATCGAACTACCCTCGAACTAACTGATTCACATCAGGGGTTTCCCCTTATATACCTGTTGGAACATAACATTATGTGACCACACACCAGTGAGAAAATTACATCATGTGACCTCACACTGGCGGGAAAATTACATCACCCCACCATCACAAGAGAATTACATCATGCTCACAAGATACTCAATTACACCATGGTCATAAGACAGTCACAAGATACCCACGAGGTATGTAACACAGCATGCTGCAGATGTAGTCATTGACCAGCCTCTCAAAGCATTTGCTTATTATTTAGGTGAGTGCGACAGGACACCAGTCATTCAGACATATTACCTTGGTCTTTTTAGGTACAGGGACAGTGATGGATGTTTTGAAGCGGGAAGGCACTCTACACTGGGAGAGGGAGAAATTAAAAATGCTGTAAACACACCTGTGAGTTGTCCCAACGTATCAACCACCCGGTGCAGAAAACGCCGAAAACTGAAGGAGACCAATGTAAAGTACAGTCCAATAATCATATAAATCTGAATATCAGAAAACATCCTCCTTACAATGTCCAAAATTATCAAAAACCCCTCGAGGTATTTAGTCAACTTGTTCACCATTTCCTTATTTTCAGTGGAACCAGCATTGTTATTTCACTTAACATCTTCTAATCTAAAAATTTTGTTTGCTTTCATATTCCTGGCAAGTTTCTTTTCATTTTCCTTTTTTGTTGCGACTACTGTTATTGCACAGATTATGGTATTTTGCACAATAAGCGCATTTTGCTTGGGGTTGACTGTTGCAGAATCTGGTGTGCGCAAAGCCCAAGATTTTACGCATAACAAAACTGGGCCGAAGGGACTTTTATGTCTTAAAACATCTTTGCTTTACAGATTTTTTTTTAACTTTTGCACAGTGCTGTATAAACTATCCTATATTGTTAGGCATATAATGATATCTGGGTTATCTCTAATTGTTATAGCAGATACAGCCAGAATCCCTGTTGGCCATCAGCCAAATAGCTGCAGAGGTCAATCTTGAATATTTTCAAGAAATTTATGATACTTTTTATCAACATTTCAAGAAATATCATGATAGCAAACATGGTGCGAGAAGTAATTAAAATTTTACACTTCTAAAAATCCTACTACAGCCATAAATAACAATTTTAATCTATGTAAATGAAGTTAAAAGGCAATTTCTAAATTTTTGACTTACTGAAGCTGACAACTTCTCCTTTTAATGAGGTTAGTGCAAATTGTCCAGCTTTCAGAGGAAGATGCTTGTCCCAGATCTGCCCCCAGAACAAGGAAGAATATCTTCACTTGTTTTCTAATTTATTTTCTACCAGTACAAGACCAAAATAACTTCTTCCTCTTTTTAATTTATCCTTAGTAGATCTGATGTCACAAAGTCTAATATAAGAGAAATTAAGATGTATTTAATGTTGATGAGAGTGTTATACTTGTTTAATTTTTGATAAGATAAATATTTTTTTTAAACTTTTGATCTATTTCAGTGAAACTTCAAAAGAGGAAGCTGTTGAACGAGTAAGGAAAATATCAGAAATGAAGTTTTCCACTTTTAACTGGAGCAAACTACCTAATGCACAGCAGAAGCACCTGGGAGATGAAAATGCTCAGATAATTGCCACCAAATTCAGATAATTGCAAGATGCCAAAGGCAAATTCTGCATGAGAAAAAGCATATCAGGACATCAGTTTTAAAATAGATACGTTCAAAAATGAATAAATACAAAAACTTGAACACAATTATTGCTGCTCTTTGACTACCATTTAAATAGTTAAAATAATCTATTTTCCACAAATCTTTTTTATTATTTTGTGATATTTGTTTGCAATTTTTGTACCCTTCTCAATCTGTCCCTCTTATTACTTTATTCTGCAAGCTTGCAATTTTTGCAGCCTTTTTTAAAAATAGTTAGGTGGATAAAGTGCTCAGATGAAACAGATAAAATACAAACTTACATACTCTAAACTAGTTTCCTATTACAGTAATGTATCTGTACTGGAATGCAAATATAGATTGTTTCCAGCATTGTTTTTCTTAGACAATCCCTTGGGATCAAGAATGACTTGCTCCTTCTTCATTTTTGTGCCATATATTCTTTGCTACAAGAGATTTTGGTGAGTGTATGAATAATTCAGAAGCTGGCATACTCCTGCCATCATTCACACCAGACGTTTATGTGCTTGTGCCATGTGAACACATGGTAGGCAATTATGGAAGATCACACGGGTTCCGGTACAAACTAGCCAAATGTGTACAAATTTGACTTGCGGGGTGTGGGGGTGGAGGAGTTAGACCATGATAATGGAAGATTGTTGTTTGGACTGGAGGCCTATGACCAATGGTACGCTGCAGGAATCAGTGCTGGCTCCACCGATGCTCCTCATTTATATTAATGACTCGATGAGAATGTGGTTGCATGGGTAATAAGTTTGCAAATGATACTGAAATTGGTGCTATAGTGGACACTGAAACCTGAGAAGCAACTTGGATCCGTTCCAATTTGTCAACTGGCACAACGGGTGTCACAGCAAATACCATTTCTTTGGGTATTCACTGAACACTGGAACATCTGGACATCAAAGATGCATAGATGAGGATGCTCATTATTGACTATAGCTTTGCATTCAATACTATCGGCCCCTCAAAACTAATCAATAAGCTTCAAGACCTTGGTCTCATTACCTCTTTGTGCAACTGGATCCATGATTTCCTCCCTTGCAGACCCCAGTCAGTTTGGATTGACACCAATATTTCCTCCACAACTACCATCAGCATAGGTGCACACATGATTTTGTGCATGGCCCCCTGCTTTACTCACTTTAGACGTGACTGTGAGGCTAAGCACTGCTCCAATGCCATATTTAAGTTTGCTGACGGCTCCACTGTCATTCTGAATTAAAGGTTCAAAGTAAATTTATTATCAATGTACATATATGACACCATATACAACCCTGAGATTCATTTTCTTGTGGACATACTCAAGAAATCCATAATAGAATAATAACTATAAAATAATTAATGAAAGATCACACCAACTTGGGTGTTCTACCATTGTGCAAAAGACAACAAACTATGCAAATGCAAAATGAAAGAAATAATAATAATAAATAAAAAAACAATAAATATCAGGAACATGAGGTAAGGAGACTTTGAAAGCGAGTCCATAAGTTGTAGGAACATTTCAATGATGGGGCAAGTGAAATTGAATGAAGTTCAAGAGCCTGATGGTTGATGTGAGTCCTGAGGCTCCTATACCTTCTTTATGATGGCAGCAGCAAGAAGGGAACATGGCCTGGGTGGTAAGGGTCCCTAAGAATGGATGTTGCTTTCTTGCGACAATGCTTTGTGTAGATCTGCTCTATGATGGAGAGGGCTTTATCCATGCTGAACTGAGCTATACACACTACTTTTTATAGGATTTTCCATTCAAGGACAATGGTGTTTTCATACCAGTCTGTGATGCAGCCAGTCAGTATATTCTTCACTGCATATTTATAGAAGTTTGTCAGAGTTTTAGATGTCATGCCAATCTTTGCAAACTCCTAAGGAAGTAGAGGCACTGACGTGCTTTCTTCATAATTGTATTTACTTGATAGGGCCAGGACAGGTCCACCGAAATAGTAACACCAAGGAATTTAAAATGCTGATCCTCTCCACCTCACCTCTGATTCCCCAATGAGGACTGGCTCATGGACCTCTAGTTTCCTCCTCCTGAAGTCAATAATCAGCTCTTTGGTCTTGCTGACATTGAGTAAGAGATGGTTGTTATGGCAGCATCCAGCCAGATTTTCAATTTCCCTTCTGTATGATGGTTCATCACCAGCTTTGATTCGGCTTACGACAGTGCTTTTATCAACACACAGTTTTGTGGTGCATCTATGCTGATGAAGATCGTGGAGTAGATGTTGTTGCCAATCTGAAATGACTTGTCTGCAAGTGAGGAAATCAAGGCTGCAATTGCACAAGGAGGTATTGAGGCCAAGGTCATGAAGCTTATTGATTAGTTTTGAGGGGAAGATGTATTAAATGCAGAGCTGCAGTCAATAAAGTGCATCCTGATGTATGCACTTTTGCTGTCCAGATGTTCCAGGATTGAGTGAAGAGGCAATGAAATGGCATCTACTGTGGACCCATTGCTCCGGTAGGCAAATTGTAGTGGATCTAAGTTGCTTCTCAGGCAGGAGTTATATGTTTTATCATCAATAAAGGTGGTGATGAATCAGCATATAGGAGGGAGATTGATAGCCCAGCTGAGTAGTACCGCAACAACAACTTCATACTGAATGTCAGCAAGACCAAAGAGCTGGTTGTTTACTTCAGGAGGAGGGAACCATAGGCCCTTGAGCCAGTTCTCTTTGGGGGATCAGAGGTCAAGAGCATCAGCACTTTTAAATTCCTTGGTGTTATCATTTCCGAGGATCTATCCTGGGTCTAGCATGTAAGTGCCATTACAAAGGAAGCACAGCCTCTACATTCTTAGAAGTTTGTCATCTACAACGTTTACAAACTTCTATAGATATACTGTGGAGAGCGTATTGATAGGTTGCATCATGGCCTGGTATGGAAACACCAATGTTCTTGAATGGAAAAGCCTTTAAAAAGTAATGGATACAGCCCAGTCCATCATGGGTAAAGCCCTCCTCACCTTCCAGGCCATGCTTGCTTCTTGTTACTGGCATTAGCAAGAAAGTACAGGAGCCTCAGGACCCACATCACCATGTACAGGAACAGTTATTACCTCTCAACCATCAGGCTCATGACTGAAGGAGATAATTTCACGTCCCATCACCAAACTATTCTCACAACCTATAGATTCACTTTTAAAGACTCTTCATCTCCTAGTCTTAATACTTATTGCTTATTTATTTATTATTGTTATTATTTTAATTTCTTTTTTGTATTTTGTTGCCTTTTGCACATTGACTGTTTGTCCTGTCAAGTGTGGTCTTTCATTGATTCTATTGTGTTTCTTGTATTTACTGTGAATGCTCACAAGAAAATGAATTTCAGGGTAGTATATGTAAGTATCTATGTAAAAACATAGGACTATAAGACATAGGAGCAGAATTAGGCCATTTGGCCCATCGATTCAACTCCACCATTCCATCGTGGCTGATTTATTACCCCTCTCAGCTCCATTCTCATGCCTGCTTCCCAAGACCTTTGACACCTAAGATTAATCATGAACCTATCAACCTCCGCCTTAAATATACCTAATGACTTGGCCTGCACAGCCGTCTGTGGCATTGAATTCTACAGACTCACTACCCTCCAGCTAAAGAAATTCTTCACTGTCTGTCCTAAATGGGTGTCCGTCAATTCTGAGGCTGTGCATTTTGGTCCTAGACTCCCCCATTATAGGAAAGATCCTCTCCACATTCACTTTATTCAGACCTTTCAATATTCCATCAGTTGCAATGAGGTTCTTCTAACTCCAGTGAGTACAGGCACAGATCTGTTAAACCTCATATGTTAACCCCTTCATTCCTGGGATCATTCTCGTGAACACCCTCTGGACTATCTCCAATACGTGCAGATTATTTTCTTAGATAAGGGGCCTAAAACAGCTCATAATACTCTGTGCAGTCTGACTAATGCCTTATAAAGCCTTAGCATTACATCCTTGTTTTTCTACTCTAGTCCTTTCCAAATGAATGCTAACGTTGCATTTGCCTTCTTTTCCACCTACTCAATCTGCAGGAAAATCCTTAGGGAATACTGCACGAGGGCTCCCAAGTCCCTCTTCACCTCTGATTTTGAATTTTTCTCCCCATTTAGAAAATAGTCCACTCATATATTGCTTCTGCCGAAGTCCATGACGATGCATTATATTCCATAAGCCGCTTCTTTGCCATTCCCCCAATCTGTCTAAGTCCCCCTGCAGACAAACCTGCTTCCTCGACATTACCTGCCTCTCCACCTATCATTGAATCCTCTGCAAACATGGTCACAATACCATCAATTCCTTCACCCAAATCATTGACATACAACATGAAAAGAAGTAGTCACAACACTGATACCTGTGGCACACTAGTCACTGGCAGCCACCCAGAAAAGGTCCCCTTTATTCCCACTCTTTGCCTCCTGCCAGTCGGCCAATCTTCTATACATGATAGTACCTTTCCTGTAATACCATGGGCTCTTATCATGTTAAGCAGCTCATGTGCAGCACTTTGTCAAAGGCCTTTGGAAAATACAAATACAGAACATTCACTGACTGTCCTTAGTCTATCCTGCCTGTTATTTCCTAAAAGAATTCCAACAGATTAGTCAGGCAAGGTTTCTCCTTAATAAAATAGGCTAAAGTTAGCATGATTTTCTAATGAGCCTCCAAGTTCCCCAAAGCCTCATCCTTAATAGTAGACTTCAACATGTTTCCAACCACTGATGTCAACCTAACTGGCCTAATATTTCCTTTCTTCTGTCGCCCTCACTTCATAACAGCATGGAGCGACCTTTGCAATTTTTCAGTCCTCAGGAACCATTCCAGAATCTAATGATTCTTGAAAGATCATTACTAATGCCTCTACAATCTCTTCAGCTGTCACTTTCAGAATCCTGGAGTGCAGTCCACCTGGTCCAAGTGACTTATCTACCTTCACCTTCTCCTTAGTACTAGCAATGACACTCCCTTCTGTCCCATGACACTCTCACATTTTTGGCATTCTAGTTGTGTCTTCTACAGTAAAGACTGATGCAAAATACTGCCATATCTTTCTCCTACTTTACTGTAGCAGCATTTTCCAGTGGTCCAATATCTATTCTCGTCTTTCTCTTACTCATATATTTAAATATATATATAAATTATATATATATATAGCATCATATGTCATCTTTTCTCTCCTTATGGCTTCTTTAGTTGCCTGCCGTTGTTTTTTTTAAAAGCTTTGCAATCCTGTAGCTTCCCACCAATTTTGGTGATATTATATGCACTCTCTTTTCCTTTTATGCTGTCTTTGATTTCCCTTGTCAGCCACAGTTATCTCATTCTCCCTTTAGAATACTTCTTCATCTTTGGGATGTACTGTATCTTTCATGAACCTTCCAAATTTCCACCATAAACACCAGGCATTGCTTTTCTGCTGTTATTCCTGCTGGTGTCCCTTTCCAATCAACTCTGCAATTCCTTTTACTCAGTTGTAATACTGATACTACAGACTTTATCTTTTCCTTCTCAAACTGCAGGGTGAATTCTATCATATTGTGATAACACCCAATCCAGGATTTCCATTCCTCTAGTGGGCTCAACCATAAGCTGCTCTAAAAAGCCATCTCTTAAGCATTCTACCAATTCCCTTTCTTGGAATCCAATGCCAACTGGATTTTCCCAATCTACCTGTATATTGAAATCCTTCATGATTATCACAACATTGGCCTTTTTACACGCCTTTTCTATTTCCCATTGTAACCTGTAGCCCACCTCCTGGCTACTATTCGAAGACCTGTATGTAACTTCCATCAGGGTCTTTTTACCCTTGCAATTTCTTAACTCTTCCCACAATGACTCTACATCTTCTGATCCTACATTTGTCACCTCTTTCCAAGGTTTTGATTTCATTTCCATTCTGGCCAACTTCTCTTCCCTTTACTCCACTGTAATAATGATACATCTGACTTTAGCTTCTCCTCCTCAGAATTCAGGGTAAATTTGATCACATTATGATCACTTGCTCCTAAGGGTTATTTTACCTTAAGCTCTCTAATCAATTCCAGTTCATTGCATAACAACCAATCCAGAATTGCTGATCTCCTTAATGGGCTCAACCATGAGCTGCTCTAATATACTATCTCATCGGCATTCCAGAAATACCCCCTCTTGGTATCTAGCACCCCAACCTGATTTTCCCAATCTACCTACATATTGAAATCCCCCATGACTATTGTAACATTGCCCTTATGACATGCTTTTTCTATCTCCTGTTGTAATTTCTAGACCAGATCCTTACTACTGTTTGTGGGTTTGTATAGAACTCCCATTGGGGTCTTTTTGCCCTTGCAATTCTTTAGCTCTATCCACAATAATTCAACACCTTACGACCCTATGTCACTTCCTTCTAATTATTTGATTTCATATTTTACCAACAGAGCAATGCCACCCCCTCTGCCTTCCTGCTTATCCTTTTAATGCAATGTATATTCTTGGACATTAAGCTCCCAACTATCATCTTCTTTCAGTGATGCCTACATCATACATGTCAATCTGTAGCTGCTACAAGTTCATCTATACTGCCTGCATTCAAATATAATGCCTTCAGTCCTGTATTCCCTATTTTCAATTTTGTCTGCCTTTTACATTGCAACTCATCTTGTTTGACTACAATTTTGCCCTATCATCAGCCTCTCTTTGCTAGGAGTCTTGCTACACATTGCCCTTGTTTGTAAACTATTACCTCATCCTTAGCACCATCACTCTGGGTCCCATCTCCTTGCCAAATTAAATTAAATCCTCCTGAACAACTCTAACCAACCTGCCCACGAGGTTTACACTGCCAAATCACCTTATTTTTACCCTAATTGGCACGTGGCACAGGCAGCAGTCCAGAGATTACTATCCTGGAGGTCCTGTTTTTCAGTTTTCTACCTCGCTCCCTAAAATCTCTCTTCAGGACCTCCTTACCTTGTCTACCATGTCATTGGTGCCAATATGTACTAAGACTTCTCGGTGTTCACCCTTGCCCTTGAGAATGCCATGGGCCTGATCTGAGACATCCCTAACCCTGGCACCTTGAGAGGCAACATATCATCTGGGTGTCTCTACTGCACTAACAGTATTTTGTCTCTGTTCCTCTGACTATGGAATCTCTTATCAACAATCCAGTCCTCTTCAGCTCTCTGCTCTTCTGAGCCACAGCTCCAAACTCAGCATCGGAGACCCAGTCCCTATCACTCTAGTTCCCATACCACTGCCAAATTAGTTTAAATCCTCTCCAACAGCTGTAGCAAACTGCCCGCAAGGATAATGCCCATCTTGTGTCCGGGTGTAACCTGTCCTTATTATACATATCATACCTTCCACAGAGGAGATCCCAAAGATCCAGAAATCTGAACGCCACCCCCCACATACTAATTCCTCAGGCATGCCAAATTATTCTTACCCTCAAAGGCATGTGGCACAGGCAGCAATCCAAAGATTACTACCCTGGAGGTCCTGCTTTTCAGCTTACCATCTAACCCCCTACATTTTCTCTTCAGGACCTCCCTTTTATTCCCTGTGCAGTTGGTATCAGTATGTACTATGACTTCTGGCTACTCACTCTCCCCGTTTAGAATGTTCTGGACTCAGTCTGAGACGTCCCTGATCCTGGCATCTGGGAGGCAACATACTATCCGAGTGTCTCCTCATGCTCACAGAATCTGCTTTCTGCTCCTCTAATTATGGAATGCCCTATCACTACTCCACTCCTCATCTTCCCCCTTCCCATCGAAGCCACAGAGCCAGAGACCTGGATGCTGCAGCTTACCCTGGTAGGTCGCTCCCCCCAATAGTATCCAAAGCAGTATACCTATTATTGAGAGGAATGGCCATAGAGGTACTCTGCAATGCCCCCTGCAACCTCCTTGTAGCTCCTAGCTTCTCATCTTCCCATATGATCCAAAGGTCATCCAACTACAGCTCGATGCACTTTGTGCCAATGTAGGTATCAGGGATGTCTCCCAGATTTCCCACATGCCACCCCCAGATCCATCCTCAGCAGACTAACTATTGTTACGTACCCCGTAACTGGGTCACTTACCAGCAAAGATAGAGAGGTCCGTTTGAAGTCTGATGGTACTATTTTTAACAGTATTTATTGATAAAAACACACAAAAATAATATCAATGCAAACACACAGATAATATACGTCGTCAATACTAAATCTAAAAGCACGGGTATAATAATAATCAATAAGAAATAGCTCTATCGTTGTCTAGGGGATAATGTATTGTCCGATGGAAATATAAAAGTCACTTTAGTTCAGCCAAGCTGTACGCTGCAGCCTTTTTGGTTGGAGAGAAAGACAGAGGTTTAACTTGCCCATTCCCTTTATGATGTCAATCCTTCGAGAGTCGTTGGGGGACTGATTTCCCCTTTGAGGTTAGCTAAAGCCGTGCTTCCGTGGCAAGACCCACCAATTCTGAGGCAAATGGAAAAGGACGCACGTGGGCTGGTTCCACTGGCTTTCGCTGTTACAGGAGTTCTAGCATTTCTTCTGGTGCGTCTGAAGGGGCTGTTCCTCATACCCTCTTTTATCCTGACTCACAGGGTCTCAGATGTCAATCAGGGTGGGATGATGCAATCTCTCCACCAACCCCCCCCCCCCCCCCCCTCGGTTCATTGCCTGGGGGCTTCGATGCATCGTACAGGATTCAATACACAAGTCCGCCTCCAAGAGACAATAGCCGTTATCAATGGTTCCGCCTTTCGGAGGCCAGGACACATTCCAAACTCTTTGTGGATTCTGCATGTCTTTCTCTCATTTCCTGGGTCTCCTGACTCGAATCAATAGCGATCCTGCCATTCTCAAAAAGGAGGGGGCCACAGGCGTAACACTATGTATTAACAGAAAAAAAAATTAACAGTATCTTTCTTACTTAGAACCTCTGCCTGCATTTGCCCAAGCCTGTTGAACCAAAGCCAGATCACTCTAGCACTGGCCTTCTCACACAATAACTGCCCTGCTCACACCTTTCTTTGTATTGGTCCCGTGATTATTTCAGCCTGCTGAAAGAAAGCTGCAAGCCCCCAAATTCTTTTTAAACTTCATGCTGCGTCACCAATGAACAATCTCTCGCACTGATTTCAGCCTGCTGAAAGAAACTCTGTTAATGATTTTGAACTTTGATTATCTTGGCCAGAAGATTGAAGAATGGCAGATGGAGTTTAATTCTGATGGATGTCAAGTTTTGCATTTTTGTAAGAATAACCGAGGCTGGACCTACACAATAAATGGAAGGACCTTGGGACTTCCGTAGGAGAGACCTACAGGTGCAGGTACATAATTCCTTTAAAGTAGGTAAGGTGGTGAAGGTATTTTTGCACACTTGCTTTCATTAGTCAGAACATTAAGTATCGGAGTTGGGATGTTGGGAAGACATTGGTAAGGCAACATTATTGGAGTATTACATACAAATCTAGCTATCCTGTACAGGAAGGATGTCATTAAACTGAAGAGTGTGCAAAAAAAGACTCTGAGGTCGTTATTAGGAGGGATAGTTAGAACGTATTCCTCCGGAGTACAGTTGGCTGAAGGGTGACCTTACTCTGGATAGGCAACATCTGGCTGAGGAGAGGTCTGATAGAAATTCTTAAGATTTTGAGACATAAATAGAGTATACAGGGAGTATCTGTTTCCCAGGGTTGAGATATCTAATATCAGAGGGTATGCATTGAAGGTGAGAGAATATACGTTCAAGGGGGATGTGAGGGGTAAGTTTTTTTTTTAGGCAGAGTGGTGGATGCCTGGCATGGTGGTAGAGCCAAATACATTGGAAGCTTTTGAGATGTTTGGATAGGCACATAGGCATAAGGAAATTGGAGTGATATTAAAGGTGAAATTTTTCCTCCCAGGCAATGAAGTCCAAAGCTCAAGGACATAGTTTTAAAGTGAGAAAGATTTAAAAGGGTTCTAAAAGGCAACTGTTTCACATGAGTGATGAGTATATGGAACAAACTGCCAGAGGAAGTGGTAGAAACAGGTACATTTTAAAGGCATTCAGACAGTTACTAAGATTAAAAAGGTTCTGAGAGATATGGGCCAAATACAGGCAAATTGGTCATCGTCAAGTTGGGCAGACGAAGTGCTGCATTGTAGCTCCATTACACACAATTCCTAATTCCATCTCAAACACTCTGCCTCTCAGGGTGGTTTTTCGACAAGTTTTGAGTAAACTCCTGAACCCTCTGTCAACTTGGCAATCTGCTTAATTTAGCATGTTCTGTAGTAATGTTCATTTTGGAAATCTGGTGTCAGGCAAATGAATGCTGGTGCAACAAAACAGAAGTCTACCAGGGTTATAATTATATACCAATAGTTTCCGATTCTTGTAGCTCCAAGAACCACTACACTGTACAGTTTCCATTTTCTCACATTGTATTTAAAACCACCTCAGTCCTATCAAGTGGCACAATATTAAATTTTAAGGAAGTACATACCATTAAAAGATTTGACAGACTATGTTGCGAGACATGTCGTTTCAATACAATATTTGAATATCACTCCCTGTCTCCCCTGGTGTTGCCTCATGGTTTCCCATTGTTAGGGTCAACTATTAGAAGATATACAGTAACTGGAATAGCTTGATTGCAGCTGTGTCCTCACAAGCAAAATATAACTTGAAATCCATTAGTATCTAAATGAACATGTATTTTCCTCTAAGTGAGCTTAGCCTTATCTGCGGTGCATGATTCAAATGGAATATTGTCAAATGTTTTGTGTCGTACTGGTAGTACATCTTAAACCAGAAGCTTAGCTTTTAGTTTGTGCAAAACAGAAATCTTTAAAACCATTTGCTTACCAAGTCAAAATTCTGCATTTCTGTTCATTTTAGAGGGCTTTTATATACACTTTATGAGTATTTCATGATCAAATTCCTTTCAATGAAAGCTGTTACAATGGTAAGTTTTTACATAGATGGAGTTACTTTAGCTCATATGTTCAAAATTGAACAGTTTGCATACACCTTCCTAATTGCAGAACCAAACTAACACTTTATCTGGTCTCGGTATCTCCGCATGGGAGGAAGGGAATCCAGCTTTCCCATGGATTGTTACATTGAGAAAAAGATGTCGATGCAGTAAATTTCACGACAAGGTCAGATTTCAAAATTTAGGCTGTTCATTTGAAATTAAAGAGCAATGCAGAAAATTGTGGCGAGGGAATGAGGGTGTAGCAGCAAACTTAATCAAAAATAGATAGATAGATAGATACTTTATTCATCCCCATGGGGAAATTCAACATTTTTTCCAATGTCCCATACACTTGTTGTAGCAAAAACTCATTACATACAATACTTAACTCAGTAATAATATGATATGCATCTAAATCACTAACTCAAAAAGCATTAATAATAGCTTTAAAAAAAGTTCTTAAGTCCTGGCAGTTGAATTGTAAAGCCTAATGGCATTGGGGAGTATTGACCTCTTCATCCTGTCTGAGGAGCATTGCATCGACAGTAACCTGTCGCTGAAACTGCTTCTCTGTCTCTGGATGGTGCTATGTAGAGGATGTTCAGGGTTTTCCATAATTGACCGTAGCCTACTCAGCGCCCTTCGCTCAGCTACCGATGTTAAACTCTCCAGTACTTTGCCCACGACAGAGCCCGCCTTCCTTATCAGCTTATTAAGACGTGAGGCGTCCTTCTTCTTAATGCTTCCTCCCCAACACGCCACCACAAAGAGGGCGCTCTCAACAACTGACCTAACAAAATCAAACAACTGCTGCCAGCCATACAGAGTTGTTACCCCCACAGCTCCAGTGATTGCTCTAAATAGTCGAATTCCTTATTTTGATCCTTCACTTGCAATTGGTAACATACAATTAAACATTATTGAGTGTTACCTCAGCAGTCAGGAAAGTATCCCCTTCACTTTTACCACGCCCCTGCTAATGTGACTAGTAACCATAATAAACTGGCTGCATAGAAAGCGTGGCTCCTACAGAGGGAACAAATGAAATATAGGATTGGTGGGTACATATTGGAATAGAGGAAGATGAAACATAAAAGGTAGGAAAACAAGGCAACTTACCAAGCAGATATCGGCAGATTCTTGAAAAGAATCATTACACACTGATGGAGGAGGGAAATGTCCATGAGAGCAATGCACATATTTAAGTACAATGGCACCTGAAGCTGCAGTCTATTTTGCTCAATCATGATTATAGGTAGCTTGGTAGTTTGTGCAAAAAAAATCTAGTAGTTCTCAGCTCAGCTCTCCCACTTGCAACCAAATAAAAGGTTATCAAACAAAAATTCAGTCCTGTTTGCGTTCTGATATTTGTTTCTTGTACTGTGATACCACAATGACTTTTCTACAACTTCAAAATTCTCTATGGATTTCATTTCCTCAGTTAACTTTTTACTTTGAATATAGGAAAATATTCTCATTCTTAACCAAGAAAAATTACATTTCTAATTTAGTACTCTAATATTCCTCATTTTGTTTTCAAACAAATTGAACTGAAATTAATCTCAAACCAGTCATGTTAGGTACAACCACAAGAACTGACATCTTACTGAGAAGCTGAATATTTGCCATCAGCATGCTTTTTGAAATTAAACAAAAAAATCCACAAAGTATATTTAATATTTTTACTGTTATCTGAGAAATATACATAATCTTGAATTGAAAAATAATGAACTTACTGGTCTTGAAATTGGCTCATGAGACAATTGCAAGGATGATTGTAAATTATGAACAGCTCATAAACTATCACATTTGACAGACTGCTGAAGGCATCAGCAGAGTCTACAAAGCACAACCTGTTATTCTCTTCATAAATAAGATCCAAGCGTGCTTTTCCTGCAGTGAGCTGCAAATTCAAAGTGCAATGTATGGCATTATTTTGAGATTTGGGTTTGGCCTGTTCTTTATTCTTCAAAAAACACCCTAAACAAGTTGATCTGATTATTATTGCTGTTCCTTACTCTGCGCTATCTGGTTCTTTTTCATACTGATTATATGACAAAAAGTATTGTTTGCTGACGAGTCTTTTGTTGTAAGCTTCAATTGTGCAATATCACAGAAATTTACAGTACTGTATCCAACTCCAACTTCCTGTCTACAAATTTTTAATCTTGCTGTTTCCTTTCAATGCCTTTCTTGATTAAGCTGTCACATGGCATTTTATCAATCCCTTGCTAAAGTACTCAAATGCAGTGACCTCTGCAATTCTCGCTACTTCCTCAAAAATGTTAACACAACTGTCCCATCAGAAATCCATGCTGTTAGAGAGTGTTCACAGCTTGTGTTTCAACAGAGATGAGGAAAAATAATAAAATTGCCAAAACATGTGAATCTGAGTTAAATAATGTTTCAGAAAAATTAGAGAACTAGTGATATGGAAACTTGGATGAACAATCCAGAGATTCAAGTTCAAATTCCACCATAATAGCTGATGGATTCAAATTTATTTAATTTAAAAAAAAACAACAAATAGCAATAAACTCTTGCCTAAACTACATAAAGTCATACAGGGGATAAAATCTGCCATGAGTACCTAATCTGTTATATATGTGACTCCAGACCCAGCAACGTGATCAACTCTTCAAAATTCCCAGGTATGGCCTAGAAAGAGATTTACTCCAAAGGCAATTAGGGATGAACAATAAATGCTGGCTATGCCAATAACATTGAACCCCCAAAATTTAATAAGATAACAAAATTGATTGACATGAAAAGCAAGATTTTCTTTCATATAATGTTATAGGTCTTAAATTCAGTTCTTGAAAGAATGATGAAAAATAATACTGTTAATATGCTTTTCTTATGCATATGTGCTTATGCATGACAATAAACATGATTTTGAGTTGCAAAGCTGGGAACTTATAAAGCAGGAATTGCTCTTTCAAAGAATCAAATGCATGATGGGTTGGTTGACTTCCTGAAAAATATATGAATGCATTTATAAATTACAATGTTCTTTTAAAATCAAATACTAACCAACATGATGGATTTAGTTAATGAAATTCTTTTGCTATCTTGTCCAATGCAAAAACTGTTTCAATTTTACTGGCAAATTAGAAATGTAGTAGCATAGTTGAAATCAGATTTTATTATAAAATATGAAACACACACAGCATATCAAATACTCTACAATTATTGCTGCACATGAAATAGTGATAATGCACAAGTACACAAAGTTCATACAAATGCTTGAAACAGCCAATCCTAATGAGTAATCTTGAATCATAACAAGGCTACAAAAGATTAAAGTCCAGGATCAAGTCATAACATAGAATCAGAAAGGTTCTCAGCCTTCATTTTGTTTAACCACCCACCACAAAAAAACCTCAAAAGTCGATCCTATAGTAACACCAACATTTTTCAAAGGAAGAACTAAAATTGAAAATTTTAGTCAAGTTTCTGATTTCTGGAGACATGGAAAATAAATTACATCATTGGTACATTTCTCAAAGGCAGAATCACAAATGCATTCCATTTGCTTTCCTTTATAATGAACACAGGAATAATGGAATGCTTCAACAAGCAGTTATGTGTAAAATAGTAGGGAACTTTAATGGAAAAGCAAATTTTAACGAAGCACTTGGTTAAGTAGGAATGAAATTGATGAATGGGGTTTAACGTGGGTGACAATACACTCTTTAAATGTTGAGAAATTAATAAATGTTGGTAGGCTTGAGGGACTTTGGTGTCCTTGTATGAACAACTCAGTAGGTACTGCAAATATGTAGGTAAACAAATCAAAAAACCTTTTATTGCAAGGCCAGTTAAAATGCAAAATAAGCAAGTCTTGCTACTGTTGTGCAGGGCTTTGTACATTTGCCAGAGACAATACAATGAGTGTTAATTAAATTGTTTTTAGGTTTCAGAAGTTCATGCAACAGGGAGAGATTGAGTAGCTCCATAATCTTCTGAATTAACAATGAGAGATTATCTTAAATAAAGCACAAGAATTTTGAAAGGGATTGGCAATTTTAGAACTTCTTCACTCACAAGGGTTTGGAAAACTGTTGATGCAATAGTTTCTTCAAAAGGTGCTACCCATCAAGTTTTGTACTCTAAGAAAATAAAGATTTATATAAATAAGAGAAGAAAATAAATTAAAGATTGGGAACCAGCCAAGTTTATTGAAGGATGAAGTTATCCTCTCTTTCTTCCATTTACTGTTGGATTGTGTCCTGGAATTACTGGTACTTGGTGCAACATAGGATCTCACTGTTTGGTTTCAGGATGTTCTCAGTCAAAAGGATTCGCTTTCTGGATGTGTTCAAGTAACTTTCACTTATTGCACAGTGAGTGCAGGTAGCAGGGCCTGTGCAGCAAAATACGAGTTAACATTGCTTTATTAGGACAATAGTTAGCTGTCTGGCCAAGTTTTTACTGCAGCTGATGCAAGAATTATTATTTGGAAAACAGCAGAATCAGACCAAACTTGCATAGCAAGTCAAATGAGAAAGAGACCTTCTGCAATGTATCATCTAACCAATGTTAGGACTCCAAAAAAAATATTTATTTCTAGAGTATCTATGAGCATATAATTAATTGAAAAATTGAACATTGAAATAAGGGCAAACAGATTCTGAAAGAAAAGGTTCTCAACTAATAAGCAATTCACTTTTAGTGATCAATAGTCATATCCTCCTTGGGCAAAATGAAAACAAAATGGACAAGGATTCCCTACTACATGGCTTCTGGCAGATCTTGGAAACATCTTCAGCAGGAAGATAATCAAGCCTGTTTTTTTTTAATGAATCAACAGTTGAAGTGTTATTCTATACCACTACTAATTGCCTACTCCAATCTTGCCAAATACTTAAATACTGTTGCTGTTGCAACAAAGCCTAAAAATAACAAGCTCCGTATTTTGCACTAAAGCTCTTAAAAAAATCAGGATGATTCATGTCTGCATTTCACCTGAAATTGCTTTTGTTTGGGGACTTACTGAACATTAGTAAACACACTTAAATTTAGAATTCAATAAGCAATTAAATGACCATAAAGTGATAAAGAATACACTTTGTCAAGAGCAGGCACATTGGTGAACTGGAGTCTGCAGCAAAATGAACTGAAGAAATACCCAATGTACAAAGTGTTGAAACTGCCGGTGAAATACCATATCACATTCACAACTACTTACAGAATGTGTTTAACTTTAGTGATATTCAAATTTTTGTCTCAACCTTTGAATGGTTGTACCACATATGTTAGGTAGTAAAGATATTTTATCAATGGCATTTTACTTTTAAGTACTTTTGACTAAGGGCTGGGCAGTGCAGGGTAGAGAAAAGGCCATAAAGCAAATAAAAAAAATGTAAATTTATTGTAACTTGCATTTGAACATCAGTTTCCAAAATTTGTGGATTTTCTTCAATACGAAATTATTAAAAATTTTTCCTGTGGAAAAATGCCTAATGATAACAATCACCATCAACATTGGGTCTCAATTGCTTAACTAACACTTACACTAGGACGAGCAAACTGCAGAACTTTGAATATTAGTAACAGGAAAACAATTATAGTGCAGATCATTAAGGTCATTTTGCTCTGAACTGCACAGTAATAAACTCATACTACTTTTCACAAATTGCTGTACACTGAAATGTTATAGCAAATGTACTTTAATTAGCTTGGACAGAATTTGGATCAAACCATTTGGATTTATCTCAGTAGTGAAGGGTCCTTCACATCCAGATGTAGTTAATGAATTAAATACAGTAGACAGCAAATCCTGCTGACCGCATTGTTGCCTATCAGGATTGCAGGCTGCTTTGGTACAGGCTAGGATACACAATCAAAGCAACTAATTCTCTTAATGCACAATGAACAGAATTCTGTCTTTCACTGCAGCCATGCAGTAGGAGCAATGACCTTGTTGATAAATATATGTTGGATTATGTTTCAAACACTACAGAAACCAGAAAACATCAAGTGCGACATTAGATCCATTTTATTCTTCAGCTGTGTGCACGTTTGTAGGAGAAATGGTTTCTCCTTCTGTTGTGGTCTCTTCCTGCGAAGTTTTAAGTTCTGCTTTGGCCCCTGTGCTGAGGTCCTTGGAACCCGAGCCATCATCAGAGGTTGAAAGTGGAGGGTTAGAGGACCCTGTAGCCTCAGCTCTAGTGGTTTCAGAGGTGGTTGCTTTTGTTTCTGTGAACCATAAAAGGAAATACATATTTATCTAACTAAATCTGAAATGATCTCCAAGATTAAAATTGGCAAACTTGAAATATAAAAATGTAAAAAAAGAATCCATCAATGAGCAATGTAGTAGAATTAAAAGATCACCATAGAGGCTATTATGACGTGTAAGGAGTCTGTACTCCTTGGAATGTGTGGGGTTTCTCTGGCTGCTCCGGTTTCCTCCCACAGTTCAAAGATGTACCGATAGATTAACTGGTCATGGTAAATTGTCCTGTGATTAGGCTAGAGTTAATTCAGGGGGTGCCAGCTGGCATGGCTCAAAGGTCCAATGTGGCCAATTCTGCACCGTTTCCAAATAAATAAACAGACAGACAAATAATCAGAAATAATGCACATTATGTTTTGGGATGTTTTTCCTACACTATAAAGGTTGGCTTAATATAGAATGCTGAACAGATACTTTGCCAATATAAAAGAAAATCTAAACCAACAAAGTTATTCTGACTGTTAACATACTTCAGAGCAGCAAGCTTTGTGACTGCAGCAGCAAAGTTATTTTAAGTAAATGAAATGATGACTTCTTAAAAAAATACACAAAGCATAATTTTAATTAAACTAACCGTTCTGCTTCAGCTTTTCCTTGGCCTCTTGCTTTTCTCTTGTTTCTTTCAATTTTTTACAGACTTTTTTGTGAGTGAACCAGTGCATCTTCTGACAATTCTGATTGCAGTATATCACCTTGAGAAAGTATGCACCCAGAAAGTTATATACTCTAGGAAAGACTGCTTGTATGCTGTTCAAATATTTAGTAGAACAATTGTTGAGAAAAGAAATCAACAATTTATACATAACAAGAATAGTTATGTATGAACATATTTTCGTCTCCCTGCTGAGCTCTTGTACCAAGTAGTTATTGTGGGATAATCCAAAAGTTCTTACCGTTTTGCAAATTGAGCACCTTTTATTAGCTCCCTTTTCACCACAAGCTGTGCAAAATTCAGCATCCACAAAGCCAACTTGGCCAGTTATGATCTGGGTCATTACAGATAAAGCTGTGGGATCATTGCCCTCAATTTATTTCCATTGTTGTTTGGGTTGCAGGGTGGGGGAAAGAAAGGAAGGGAATATAATAAGCAATTTCAATTATAAAGTTCGGAAAAAAATGAATGCATTATAAAAATTCTTATTCTGATATATCAAAACTATAAAAGGGCACACTAACAATAAATTCCCGTCAAGTCCAATAATAAATCTAAAAATTCCTATCTTTGATATGATTACTATCACACTCAAATACTCAGTTTGAAACTCGGACTTCTAGTGGTTACTATTCACATTCAGTGCAATAATGTTAATTCAGCAAGTCAAAGTCATGAGTTTCAATATTGCAAAAGTGGAATTGAAAAAGATGTTTTCAACCTAATGTTTAAATACCACAAAATAGCCCTAAATATTTGCATAACATGCGCTGGTAGGTCAAATGAAGTCAAAAGCAAATTACTAAAACACGCTCAGTTTGGATCCTAATGTAAAACAAGAGATTCTGCAGAGGCAGCAACACACGCAAAATGTAGGAGGAACTTAGCAAGTCAGGCAACTTCTATGGAGGAGAATAAACTGTTGATATTTCAGGCTGAGATTCTTCATCAGGACTGGAAATAAGACCGTAAGACATAGGAGAATTAGGGCATTTGGCCCATCCAGTATGCTCTGCCATTCAATCATGACTGATCCTTTTTTTCTCCCCTTCCTCAGCCCCACTCCCCAGTCTTCTCTCCGTAACCATGATACTGTGGCTAATCAAGAGCCTATCAATCTCCACCTTAAATACACTCAACAACCTGGCCTCCACAGCTGCCTGTGGTAACAAATTCCACAAATTCACCACCCTCTGGCTAAAGGAATTTCTCCGCATTTCTGTTTTAAATGATGCCCCTCTATCCTGAGTCTGTGTCCTCTTGTTCAAGACTCCCCCACCAGGGAAACATCCTTTCCACATCTACTCTGTCTAGGCCTTTCAACATTCGAAAGGTTTCAATGAGATCCCCCCTCATCTGTCTAAATTCCAATGAGTACAGACCCTCATATGATCAAATGTTCCTCATATGATAACCCTTTCATTCCTGGAATCATAATTGCCAACTTCCTCTAAACCCTCTCCAATGCCAGCACATCTTTTCTTAGATAAGGAGCCCAAAATTGTTCACAGTACTCAAGGTGAAGCCTCACTAGTGTCTTATGAAGCCTCAGCATCACATCCTTGCTCTTGTACTCCAAACCTCTTGAAATGAATGCTAGCATTGCATTTGCCTTCCTCACTAATGACTCAACCTGCAAGTTAACCTTTGGGGTATTCCACACAAGGACTGCCAAGTCCCTTTGTATCTCAGATTTTTGGATTTTCTCCCCGTTTAGAAAATAGTCTGCACATTTATTCCTTCTATCAAAGTGCATGACTATGCATTTTCCAACACTGTATTTCATTTGCCACTCTCTTGCCCATTCTTCTAATCTATGTCCTTTTGCAGCCTTCTTGTTTCCTCAAAACTACCTGCTCCTCCACCAATCTTTGTATCATCTGCAAATTTGGCAATAAAGCCATCTATTCCATCACCCACAACATAAAAAGAAGCCGTCCCAACATCAACCACTGTGGAACACCGCTAGTCACTGGCAGCCAACCAGACAAGAATCCTTTTAATCCCACTCGCTGCCTCCTACCAATCACCTAATGCTCTAACCATGTTAGTAACTTTCCTGTAATACCATGGGTTAACTTGCTAAGCAGCCTCATGTGTGGCAGCTCGTCAAAGGCCTTCTGAAAATCCAAATATAGAACATTCACTACATCCCCTTTATCTATCTTGTAATCTCCTCAAAAGATTTCCAACAGGTTTGTCAGGCAAGATTTTCCTTTAAGGAAACCATGTTGACTTAGTCCAATATTGTCCTGAGTCACCAAGTACTCCATAACGTCATCCTTAAGAATTGACTTTAACATCTTCCCAACCACTGAGGTTAGGCTAACTGGTCAATTAGACTCCAGCAGAATTTCCTTTCTGCTGCCTCTCTCCTTTCTTAAAGAGTGGAGTGACATTTGCAATTTTCCAGTCTTCCGGAACCATGCCAATCCAATGATTCCTGAAAGATCATTACTAATGTCTCCACAACCTCTACTGCTACCTCTTTCAGAAAAGAAGGGGGCAGAAGACAGAATAAGAAGGTGTGGAGAGGGTAAGTACAAGCTGGCAGGTGATAGGTGAGACCACGGAAGGGAGAATTTATGTGTGCGGATGCAAGGGAGGGTGAAGAAATAAGTTGGACAGGGTAAGTGGAAGAGGTAAAGAGTTGAAGCTGCACCTCCTTATGCAACTGGATCCTCAATTTCCCACTTGCAGACCCCAGTCAGTTAGATTGCAACACCACCTCCTCCCTCAGCACAGGTGAACACAAGGTGTGCTTAGCTCCCTGATCTACTTACTTTATACTTATGATTATGAGGCTAAGCACAGTTCCAATGCCACATTTAACTTAGCTGATGACACCACTGTCATTTGCCAATTCAAGGGTGACAAATCAGCATACAAGAGGGAAACTGAACATCGGGTTGAACGATATCATAACAACAACCTTTCAGCAGGACCAGGAAGATTTTTATTGACTTCATGAGGAGGAAGGAAATTGGAAATGTGTGCATGTGTTAACTGAATCCCCAAATTTGTTTCTCCTTGACCCTAGTGCAGATGAATGTTTGCTTTGGGCGTGCACATTAACAATGTTCATCAAATCCCAACACATGGGTTTAAAGTTTTCTAACTAAGTTATTCAATTTTTATATGATTAAGCAATGCCAAAGTAACTTACAATTTCTACTGGAGCAATGGTTCTCACAAGCTGTTGCAACAATGTGGCTTCACACCATGGAAACTTCCGGATACATTCTCTTATAAATTTCTCTTGGTAAGTTGGGAAGCCATCAGAATCCCGTCCTTTTAGTAAACTGTTCAAAACAGGGAAATTAAAGCCTCAACAGAACTATTCCTCAATTGCAAAAACATTAAAGATATAGCGGAGTTTATAATGTTTCAAATGAGCAGTCTGCTATTGGCTGCTGGAAAGACTTCGGCTCAGTGTAACTGAGCCAATGCCCAAGCTCCAAACCCTTTGATACACCAGGGAAGTAGAATTATCCAGAGAACGTATTCCAGAAAATCATCCCTTAGATTATCCATCTACAAACAAGTAGGGACGGGGCCGTATGGCTGCATTAGAGGCAGATGGAGGGATCCAAAGGATTCTCAGTCAACAGGTACAAGGTTCTAGCTCTGTCTGTGGTCAAGGGTGGGGACGGCCCAAAGCATATGTAAACTATCCACCGCACAGTGTGCCATTCAAGTGGGGGGGGGGGGGGGAGAAAAGTAAAACATGCCATCTCGTTTCAACCATATTTAGGGGACAGATTGTATTCCGTGCAGTAAACATAGAATTTAGAAAGGGTTGCTGTCTGCCTGGGGATGATTAAGGACTTCTCTTCTGGGCTGGAGAAGGTGGTGGAGTGAATTGAGTGAATCCAGTTGTTGTGGTCACATGGGCAACCTACAACATTGGCGGGACACGAAAGCAGGTTCTGCAGAGGGATTATGATGAACTCAGGCAAAACCGAAAAACAGAACTGATAATTATTTGATTAACGTGCAGACTGACAAAGGGTATGAATACAACTGGAGGTAAATGTACAGGTTCCAATTCAAGGAGCTTCAGCACCAGTACTGGAGCATGTGGCAGCAGCTCAACTGGGTTGGGCTTCACCTGAATCATAAACAGGGCTGTAGTTATGGTTCTTAAACTAAATAGGACGGGTGTGGATTAAAGAATAAATTGGAGGAATGAGAGAGCGATGACACAGGATGGTAAAGGAGCAAAGTGTGAAAGGCTGGGGCAGAAAACGTGAACAGAAATATGCACCACAGGGCAAAGCCAGTTAGTAAAAGTAGTAAAATTAAGTTTTATATGAATGCATATAGCACTTGTAATAAGTTAAAAGAGCTGACAAAACAGATAACAGGATAAGTATGATCTAATAGTACAGGGACATGGCTACAGGAATAGCTATTAGATCATGCTAATGGTCTCGGTAATTCTCTGCTCCAGGGGGTGGAGGAGACAAGGTCATTTGATATATTTAAATTGGAGAGAGATAAACATTTGAATTTGGATACATGTTTTAAGTTGGAGGAAGAATTAAGGGTTTATGGGGGATTGATACAGAGGAGGAGTTGAGGCCAGAATAGATCAGCCATGATCATAAAAAACATCAAAGCAGGCTCGAGGGATTTAGTGACTGACTCCTGCTCCTATTTTCTGTATTCTTGCACGTTTTTAACAATATCAATTCATCACTGGCATGCCAACAAAAATTCAAACAAGCTGCACAGCACCCAGTCCATTGTGACAATCCCTTTAGAAGCACATTCCTGATTACACCCTACAGCTCCTCAGAAATAGAAAATGTATTTATTTCTGCACGTTATTTTGTATCGTTTTGGATTATGACACTACTTGATGGTATTGAAGCATGGTAATTTAACAATGGTTACTACAGGATCAGAGTCCTTTGTTGGAAAAGACTGGTAATGCCTCAGTGAAGAACAACGTGTTTCATTTACGAAGTGTTTCAACATACCCCAGTCTCATTATTTAATAACAAGCTTGTTGAACAATTTCTCTAAATTTTAGATCATTCTGAAAATGTTGTCTACCTTTTAATAAGTCCGTCAAGTTTAGATTCGTGTTCCTTTAAAAACGTGATACACTTCTGGAAGATGTAGCTGAGGTAATGCATCTTCATGGCCAGGACTTCATTGATTTCCCTCTGTTTCATGCATTTTTCTATTATAAGGTCCAGCACCCTGTAGCACTTGCTCAGCGCTTCAACATCTGCTAGTAATGGATTCTCTTTAACCATCAGAACGATCTTAAGGGAAATTCCAGATAATAAAAATAGTTCACAATATTGAACAAATAACAAAGATAGTTCTGCAACTTCAGGAAACCAGTCAAGATTACTACAAACCAAGAAATCTATCAATACTGCTATAAAATACAGTCCACCTTGCAATATAGAATATCTGGCTTTTGTCTGAATTAAATGGACTAGCAATGTGATTTTCAAATTACATATATAAGATCACCATTCAGAAAGGGAAATAGATGCAAGTTAAGTTTCAAAGACTCAATTGTACAAACACCAAATTTCCACATCTTAATACTTTCTGCCTGCATTCAGATCCACAGCAATTTTTCAAAACTTTTATTTCTGGTGTATTTTTAAAGTAATGACCTGATATGTAATTTCTATGGATTCAAATTGCTTTTGCAGACAATACTGAAAGCCTGCAGGGAGGGTAGAACCTTCTGTGAGCCAGAATTATGAAACTTAATTTTTGTGGGTAAAATGCTGAGTGGACTGGAAGGATTCAAGTTACACTTCCCAGAATAATTTCCACTGAAGACATACCAAACACCTTCATTGTGTTCTTGATGATTTAAGTGGAAATGCACCATGTTGATAAGATAGGGGTGGACAAGAAAGAACAGTACTTCCACAATAATACTTAAAAACAGTTTAACATTATAGTTGTTCAATTGACCCTTCCAAAAATGGTCAAATATAGATTTTGCACATTATTTTTATGATCTCTCAGTGGAGTTAATGTTGTAAATTATATTATTTCCAAACTGAAATTGAAAAGCAATGGAAACTAACTCAACAGATAAACATAAATGCTGTAGTTATCCTGCTCTATTAAAGCCAAAAGTAACCAAGCACTAGTATTCCACATGGTCCTTCATTTAATCTAACCCTTGAATTACTCTTCAGCTTTAGAAACTATTATTCAATGATGGGAGAAAGATATTGAGCAAATCCAAGAAATCAAGTTTTCATTCAGTGACATCACTCTATGCCTTTGAAATAAATGCTAATTTCAAAAATATCTACCGCAACAGGGTGCAAGTTTGTCATGATTATGATTTTGTGCAAGGGCCCTGCTAACTTGACTGGAAGCCTGGGTTCTTTGTCAAGTCCTTGCTGTTTTGTGTAGAAGTCCAGCCTTTCGCGCGAAAAGAAGTTGTTGATGATAGTTACACAATCATGCTGGCCTAAAGGAAGAGAGAAAAATAAAATCATTTCAAAGAGCTCACACAATTTTTCCCCATCTATAATCATATATTGCCTAATACTTAAATGTACTTGTATTATGGAAAAACAAGGAAGATTTAATTAACAACACACACAAAATGCTGGTAGAACACAGCAGGCTAGGCAGCATCTTTAGGGAGAAGCGTCAGGACGAAGGGTCTCGGCCTGAAACGTCGACAGCGCTTCTCCCTATAGATGCTGCCTAGCCTGCTGTGTTCCACCAGCATTTTGTGTGTGTTGTTGTTTGAATTTCCAGCATCTGCAGATTTCCTCGTGTTTGAAGATTTAATTAACTTTATTTTACCAAAAGGTCGTCCAGGAATATAGGCGTGAATAAACGACCCTCAATTTGTGCTACAAATTCTAGAGATTCATAAACTGAAATGCTTTAGAACATCATCACTTTACTATATTGCCAACAACTCAAGTGGATACAGTTCAAGGACTTCACCTGAAATCCCATGGAGACAGGGAATCCCCAGGTCATCAGGTGCAACATGTCTCTCATCCAGATGATGATCTTCCACTACCACTCCATGCCTTTCTCAGTGCGTGCCTTTGTTAACAGCCTGTAGATCAGAGGGTCCTCTGTTCCACAGCTGCTGGGGAATAACCGTGACACAGATCCTCTCAGCAAATCCACAATCTGCAAAGAGGTGGGTGACCATATTTTCCCCCCCGAGGACTGAGATGAGATATCACCTGTGGATGTCTCACCACCACTGCAGAACGTTCAAGGCTGACTACTGGCCGATGAATGTGGTGGTAAGTGTTTGCTTGGAAAAACATTTCCACAATGGGACAATGCGTGACACCGGGCCAGGCAGACGGCAAATTCCAGACTGCAGGTGAAACGTAGTGGAGCTCGATGCAGCCAATGCAAAGCCTCTGTACAGTAAACCAGTCTAGGCTTCTATACGCACACACACACACAGTTTGGTGGGGAATCTCCTCAAACAATGATAGGATGAATTATCTTAGGGGGCCATATAATGGTGTTATGGTTTTAAATAATAAGCTAAAACTATTGAATGTAAAAGTTCTGCACTGTTTCATCTGCTGTAAGTCTTTTTGTTATGAATAAATTAATACCCGGGCTGTCCTGTGGTTCATAAGGCGATTCAAAATGACCTGAGACTGATGGTTCATGATAAGTCCCAGACAATGGGTGTAAAAGTGTACCCAACATTGAGCTCATCCTGAAGACCACATCAGGCTGTGTGTGGACCCAAAATACATGGACACTAAGTTCCACAATGTGTGAGGTTACACCCTGTGCAGGATACGTCTGGCCCAGCTGTCATGACGTTCCAATGAGTTGGGCATTGCCACACTATCCTTTGTGGAACAGCTTTTCCAAATAAGTACCTCTGACCACAAATCTGACAGGCTGTAGCCAACACAGGACATCCTGCAAACGCAGTGAGACTGGGACAGATGGATTCTGAGGATTTGTTTCCCTGAGCAAATGGTCCAAACCACATGGAAGTCTCATTGCCCCAGGTCTAACCAACAAGCACCTTGGCTGGCAGCGAGCAGTGTGCTCCCCCGAGAGACTTCTACAGACAGCATTTCACCCCAGTGCACACTGCCCTGGGGACAGCTGCAGGGAGGGGAAGAATCAGTCACCCATCTCTTTTTAGACTGTGGATTTGCTAAGAGGGCGAGGTAAAGCATGCAAGGGTCCTTGTCTCAATTTATCCCAAGCAGGTGCCTAAAAAAAAAAAGGACTCTCTGATCTCTGGGCTGCTCCCAGGGACACAAAATGGGACAGACATCAAGTGCTGCTGAAAGATTATCAACTCAGCCAAAGATGCCCTTTGGTCCATCCGAAACCTTTTGGTCACCCAGCATAGTAAGATACCTGTAAGTTTATGCCACAGGGAGATGTGTCGAGGTAGTCACTTGAGCTCAGTGCTGTCAATGAAAAGGCTCTGTGTGGTAGGACCACAGTCGAAGTCCTTTCTGCTGCCACACATGGAGGGGATGAGCAAAGTAGAAAAACCCCATTAACACTGAAGTAGTGTTTTACCCCAGGAAAGCACAAATGGTAATAGTGCTGTGGCTTTAAAAAAAGTGAACATTAATGAATGTATTTAGCACCAGTATAAAGTTTTTGCAGTGTGCTTATTCATTTGTATATCATACAGTCATAGAAAAGTACAGCACAGAAACAGGCCCTTCAGCCCATCTAGTCTGTGCTGAACCACTTAAACTGCCTACTCCCCTTGACCAGCTCCGGCGCCAAACCCTCCCTGCCCTTACCATCCATGTACCCATCCAAACTTACCAGAAATGTTGAAATTGAGCTTGAATTTTTTTTTTTATTTTTTACAATAAATGTATTTGGTATGGTTGTTAGTGCTTTGTGGCTCAGCCCCTGCACCTTGCGTGCAATCTGTGTGGAGTGTGAACGTGCTCCGAGTTTCTACCAGAGGCTTGCATTTCCTCCTGTACCTCAAAAACATGCAAGGAGATTAACTGGCTTCTGTAGGTTACCTGGCCCCACCTTTGTATTTGTATGTGGGAAAAGAATTAAGGAGAAAATGTTGGGATACGTATGAGAACAAGCCAAATGGCTGCCAGGCGATAAAAGGGAAGTGAGACTGATAGAGTTACTCTCAGGAACCAATACGGATCCAAAGGGCCAGGTGGCCTTCTGTGTCACTATACCGTGTTAAATAAGAAATCTTGTTACTTATGATACTTACTGTGTATTGAAAGGGGACAAATATTTTAATTACATTTAAAAATAATAATCCGTAACGCCCATGGATCATGTTTTAACAGAGTATAGAACAACAAATCACCCGCTGGAGGAAGAACAGGCCAACTTGTTTTTGGATGTTTTTTCCCCAACTCAAAAATGTCCAACGTATCTTGCTCATCAGCTCCCCACCCCCCACCTGCTACTGTGCAACCCTCTGCGTTCCTACAGCAGATCTTTTGTTGCTCCAGGTGCCAGGATGGCAGTCTAGAGTCTCCATTGTAAAATACCGGGTTCATCTGGAAGATTCCTCAATGACTGCATTAAACCTAAATTACCAACTACCCAGACCTTTGGAGTATTCACTGATGTGTCAGCATTCTTTTTGAATCTTAGTGGAACGCAAACCAAGATATTCTACGTATATAGCCGTGTATACTTGTGCTTTTGCAGAACTTACCCACAAAGGCAGCCATTTGTGCTGCAGTTCGTCCAACCGAATTTACAACATCAATTTCTGCTCCAGCTTCCAACATCATCCTTGTTATCTCTTTATTACCTATCGTAAAGTAAAAAAAAATCCACTCCAATGAAATATCTTAAAACAAAGATAAAGAACCGAAGTTGGTGGAAATCCAAAGACGGAATTGAAAAAGAGAGGGATTAACTGGATGTGCTAGGGTCTGTTCTGCTTCAGCTTCTTGTCTCCATGCAGCTTCATTCATGTTATTGGTGTATGACATTAAATTAAGAGACACCAGGTTACATAGATGGACACAAAACATTTTGAAACGTTTAGACAAGTTACAAGAATGGGTAAAAAGTCTAGCAAGGCAAATGTGATTGAGATGTGGGGGAAATGGGATATGATCCAAGAAACGCGTGTCTATTTATAAAGTTTTGTAAAACCCGTGGAAAGTTCAAACGGTTATCTTAATCTCATGCGTACTGAAATATTGGCTCAGGTGTGGGAACTTGGTAAAATCTCACCTGAAATATTTCACTAAACTTCGAGCACCAAGCCTCAGCATACGGTACAAGTCTCCACCACTTTACGAAAGTTCGCTTTATGCCACTTTGCTTTTATGAAAGACCTATTGGTACCTGTTTTCACTAACCAAAAGAAATCCGAAGAGGATTTTCACTTTTATGAAAAAAGGCGCCCGTTTTAAACTTGTGTTTACCCTGTGAAAGACTACCATGACCGTGAAGCCTTGCGCAGGCAGGTGTGTGCACATGTGCCGATTTTTTTTCTACAAATCGGTTTTTGGCCGAATCTTCCCGATTCTAGTAAGTGAAACTACACTGTACATACATTATTTCTACTTTATATAGGCTGTGTATTTATCATATCATTTCTGCTTTTACTATATGCGAGTGTTATTTTAGGTTTTATGTGTTATTTGGTACGATTTGGTAGGTTATTTTTTTGGGTCTGGGAACACTCAAAAATTTTTCTCATAAATTAATGGTAATTGCTTCTTCGCTTTATGACATTTCGGCTTACAAAATGTTTCATAGGAACGCTCTACCTTCAGATAGCGGAGGAAACCTGTATCCACTGGACTTGGAAGAGATACAATGCAGAAACAGCAAAACTAAGTTAGCACCAAATATATGTACTTTCATCAAGGTGGCCTGCATTCCTTCAAGGTTAAAAATGGAATGGTGATCTAAATAAACTGACTGTAAGTGAAATGATAAACACAATTTTAAGGAGTGATGGGTAATGAGACAAATGATCGAGCCCGCTCCAATCCTGACAATTCACCGCTGCTCTTATTACCAATGAGAAGTTTATTTCCAGACTCCCCCTTGGCTAGGTACCAAACAAATATAGCAGCAATCACATGATCATATCCCCATGAGATTTTGGCTACCCCCACAAATGGTATTCAAAACAGAAGTCCCTTCAGAAAGGGTAGAATGAGGGAACACAAGCCAATCCTCACAGTGAGTAAGTAATTTCAAGTTCCCGGGTGTCTCTGAGGACCTAACCTGGACCCAACATATCAATGCAGCTGTAAAGAAGGCAGTTTGAGATTTGATTTGTCAGCTAAAACACTCAAAAACTTTTACAGATGTACCATAGAGAGCATCTTCCTCAGGAAAGTGGCAACACCGTTGAGAACATGCCCTCTTCTTATTGTTACCATTGGGAAGGAGGTACAGAAGCCTGAAGGCACACACTGAGTGATTCAGGAACAGCTTCTTCCCTTCTGCCATCTGATTTCTAATTGGACACTGAACCCATGAACACTATTCACTACTTTTAAATTTATTTCTGTTCTTTACCACTACTTAATGTACCTATAAAATATACGTATGGACAATTACTATACAGGTTTCCCCCCTGATTCGAAGGTAGAGTGTTCCTATGAAACTGTTTGTAAGCCAGAATGTCATAAAGTGAAGAAGCAATTACCATTTATTTATATGGGAAAAATTTGTGAGCGTTCGCAGACCCAAAAAATAACCTACCAAATCATGCCAAATAACACATAAAACCTAAAATAACAGTAACATATCGTAAAAGCAGGAATGATCTAATAAATACAGCCTATATAACGTAGGAATACTTTTCTGCAATTATTGCAGCACTGTCCATCGCAGCGAAAATCTCATGCAAGCACTCTTGGCAGCACTCGTGGCAAAAACACACGGCGGAAGCACTCCCGGCAGAAACACACGGCGCAAGCACTCCCGGCAGAAGCACACGGCAGAAGCACACGACGCAAGACTCCCGGCAGAAGCACACGGCGCAAGACTCCCGGCAGAAGCACACGGCGCAAGCACTCCCGGCAGAAGCACACGGCGCAAGCACTCCCGGCAGAAGCACACGGCGCAAGCACTCCCGGCAGAAGCACACGGCGCAAGCACTCCCGGCAGAAGCACACGGCGCAAGCACTCCCGGCAGAAGCACACGGCGCAAGCACTCCCGGCAGAAGCACACGGCGCAAGCACTCGCGGCAGAAGCACTCTTTCCAGTAAACTTTAAGCTATGAAGCTACCAAGTAACACATAAAAATACACAGCCTATATAAAGTAGAAATAATGTACGTCCAGTGTAGTTTCACTTACCGGAATCGGGAAGACAGTGAGCACACTGTGTGTTAGGCTGAGTCGTCGGAGGTTGGGGTGGTGGGAGGTAGAGGAGACTGGGGTGTCATCTCCATCTGTTTCCATCAGGGCAGGTCACCTTCTTCTATGTCTGCCTGCCTCGATGTCGAAGGTCAAGTTTTGTCGTCTGCTGTAGCTGATGTGGAAGGCTTGAAAAACGACACTATGCTTGACTGCTTAGCCTCGCGCATTTTTCTATCATACACTTCTTTGTAAGCACTCAAACCATCCTGCAAATATGCCCTAAACCTACGTACCTGTTGTGATGGAAAATAACTGGTTCTTTGAGTCTCAACAGTAGAGGCCTGGACACACACAGTTTTAATAATAAGGAATTTATTTACAAGGGGAAGTCGGGTCAACACAAGCAACTACAATATCCAGGAAGCGGTGTGGGGACAGGGTACGGTTACACAAACAAAGAACAAGGGAAAAGCACTACGACAGCTATCCCCCTTGACCTTGGATAGCTGCGGCTCCCTTACCAGGACAAACGATAGACCTTCCCAAACATAAAGCAATGCACTTACCTTCAATGAGGTGGTCTGTAAGAGAGGGCGAGCCAAGGACATGTCTCACCTTTTATAGCATGGGGCTGGGCGAGATAATCCAATTACGGTGACCAATAATTTAGGTGTGCATTGATTAGTTGGGAGGGTCCAAATGTTGATTGACATGTGGTGTGTCCTCCGACCAGCCAGGTGGCAGTGCGTCTGTCACATGGCCGGTATCTCTGGGTACAGTACCCTTTCAAAATTAAAGTCGTACTTTTCAGCAACCATTGCAGCGTTGTCAATCGCAGCAAAAATCTCACGCAATTGCTTCACATTCAGTTCCTGGACGACTTCACTTTTGGGCCGCTCGCTACCGCGTTCGGTTTCAATTGTTATCCTTTCCTCTTCATCAGCTCTTCATCTCTCAGTTCTTGGTCACCGGATGCCAAAACCTCTTCAACATCATCTTCGTCAATTTCCACAAACCCTTAGCCAACTCACTATATCCTTACTTCGTTGACCACGATCAAAACGCTTAATTATGTCTAGTTTTAAGCTAAGTGTAACACCCTTACGTGCTCTTTTAGACCTTTCCGATACCTTAGAACTCATCTTGCTAACGATGCAGAAAATAAATTGACATAAAGCACAGATGCTCACAGGCACGTGTTTAAGCAATGGCGGCTAGATTGCAGTTCCGGGGGAGGAGCTTGGCTGCTCGGGGCGCGTGCTGCCTTTTTTTGTAACAGTGAAAACACCTTCTGTTAGCAAAAACAGGTAACTAATGTAGGTCTTTCATAACAGCAAGGTGACGTAGAGCGAACGTTCGAAAAACGGGGGACACCTGTAATTTAGTTTCTTTCTATATTTATCATGTATTGCATTGTACTGCTACCACAAAGTTAACAAAGTTCATGATATATGCTGCTGATATTAAACCTGATTCTGATTATGTTGGAAAGTAGTGGAATACTAATACTAATGGAAAGTATTCTTAGAGATGGTATATATAATTATCTGGATAGACAGGGTCTGATTACGAGCAGTCAACATGGACTTATGCATGGAAGGTCATGTTTGACAAATCTTATTGAATTTTTTGAAGCGGTTACTAGGAAAGTTGATAGGGTAAAGCAGTTGATGTTGTCTATATGGACTTCACTAAGGCCTTTGACAAGGTTCCACACGGAAGGTTAGTTAGGAAGGTTCAATCGTTAGGTATTAATATTGAAGTAGTAAAATGGATTCAACAGTGGCTGGATGGAAGATGCCAGAGAGTAGTGGTGGATAACTGTTTGTCAGGTTGGAGGCCAGTGACTAGTGGTGTCACTCAGGAATCTGTACTGGGTCCAATGTTGTTTGTCATATACATTAATGATTTGGATGATGGGGTGGTAAATTGGATTAGCAAGTATGCAGATGATACTAAGGTGGGTGGCGTTGTGGATAATGAAGTAGGTTTTCAAAGCTTGCTGAGAGATTTAGGCCGGTTAGAAGTGTGGGCTGAAAGATGGCAGATGGAGTTTCATGCTGATAAGTGTGAGGTGCTACATTTTGGTAGGAATAATCCAAATAGGACATACTTGGAAAATGGTAGGGCATTGAAGAATGCAGTAGAACAGAGTGATCTAAGAATAATGGTGCATAGTTCCCTGAAGGTGGAATCTCATGTGGATAGGGTGGTGAAGAAAGTTTTTGGTATGCTGGCCTTTATAAATCAGAGCAGAGTATAGGAGTTGGGATGTAATGTTAAAATTGTACAAGGTATTGGTGAGGCCAAATTTGGAGTATTGTGTACAGTTCTGGTCACCGAATTATAGGAAAGATGTCAACAAATTCGAGAGAGTACAGAGGAGATTTACTAGAATGTTACTTGGGTTTCAGCACCTAAGTTACAGAGAAAGGTTGAACAAGTTAGGTCTTTAATCTTCGGAGTGTAGAAGGTTGAGGGGGGACTTGATAAAGGTATTTAAAATTATGAGGGGGATAGATAGAGTTGACGGGGATAGGCTTTTTCCATTGAGAGTAGGGGAGATTCAAACAAGAGGACAGGAGTTGAGAGTTAAGGGGCAAAATTTTAGGGGTAACACAAGGAGGAACTTCTTTACTCAGAGAGTGGTAGCTGTGTGGAACGAGCTTCCAGTAGAAGTGGTAGAGGCAGCTTCGATTTTGTCATAAAAAGAAAATTGGATAGGTATATGGACAGGAAAGGAATGGAGGGTTATGGGCTGAGTGCAGGTAGGTGGGAGTAGAAGGGCTGAGATGGCCTGTTTCCGTGCTGTAATAGTTATATGTTGTTGATTCTGTATGTTGTGTGTATAATTTGTATTTGAATGTGTAATTTAATTTTGTAATATAGCTTTCTTATTCTAGTTCCAATGAAGCTTTAACCACGGCAACATAAAACGTTGGAACCTCATTCACACTGGGAAAGAAAGACTTTTACTTCCTGGACAAAATTTGAAATCTGTGGCAATGTTAATGGTAGGTTAAAAGGCCTCAAGTCTGAGGGGTGAGTGTTAGAATTCGATAGAGTTGATAGAAATCTAGACAGAACAAAATGGGTTTATTGTGGGTGTAAATGGGCAGGCCAAAGGATATGTTTCCTTGCTGCATTGACGTTTTGTTACAGTCGATTAGCTGGGGCTCAGATGATCATCCTTTACAGCACTTAATCAATCCTGAACCTGTAGCCACTACTACTTGATTTAATGAATATTATAAGAACTCAAGCTGACCTTTCCAATTTAGCAGCATGAATCATCGTACTTACCCGAGAGCCCAGCAAACATGAGAGCTGTATAACCATGTTCGTGTTCATTGCAATTCACATCTGCACCATGCTGCAAGAGCAGTTTGCACATCTCAGCTTTTCCTTTATATGCAGCATGCATCAAAGGAGTCATTCCATGCTGTGAAAGGGAATAAAATAAACTAAATTATTAAGTGTTTTACTTCACTAAAAATATCAATTTATAATTCATGCATTTTTGGATACTGCTTTCAAATGTCCTGCTTGATCTTCCCACCACACTTCACATGCTCTGTTATGCTGCTCTGATGGAAAAATCATCCAAATACTCATTAGTAGACTGACCAATCCACAGTTCCCGGACCCAATTTAAGGGAGATCTCTGCCCTTACTCCTTTACTGGGTGGGGAGGGGGGGACCCCTCACCTTTTCCCCTCAGAACTTTAGACTGCTTTTGATTCCTACTCTACATCATTACAGGACAACTTCCTTTACCTAATAAAGTATCAGTGTCGTTCTTTGATAGCCGTGCTAAATTATTTTGTAAAAATACCCATTCACAGAAAGCAGCACCTCTGGCAAAGCCAGGATTTATTCCTTTTTTTTTGTTGTTGATTTGGAAGGTGGTCAGCTGTCATTTTGAATGCCTGTGAGTGTACGGTAAAGCTGTTCAATGCAGAGACGGTAGTTCCAGGTTCTGACCCAGTACTGATGACACATTTCCAGGTCAGTGTGGTCTGCAAGGTAGAAAGCAGCATGAAGCTGGTGATCTTTTCATGTATCCATGTACCAAGACACATAGCTTTACAGAGCATCTCATAACATAAGAACACTGCTTAGCAACTAATTATAATGCCCATTATCTCATTCACCCTAACTAAACCAGATTAATCCTCCCTAGGTGATTCTTCCAGCAATGTTTTGTGAGGGTGTACTATCCACAAAGTGCACAACTGCTGCTCAACAGCACCTCTTCATAGCCACTGCCGTCATGAAGGACAAACGCAGTAGGCTCTCCTCCAAGTCACATATCTTACATTGGTAATCCTTCATTATCGCTGGACTCAAATCCTGGAACTCCCGGACAGAAAAAGCATCGTGGGAGCACTTTTGGCAGGACAAGGACAGTTCAAGGTGGAGGCTCACCACCTCCTTCTCCAGGGCAATTCTCAGGCCTCAAAAAATAAAAAAAAACCCTGAAGTTATTTTATATTTTCAAAAATCACAATGTTTAAGAAAATACTCAGATAATAATCTTAATTCCTGTGACTATTTTTAATTGCTTGCTGCTATTGGTGGCCAAACAACTTCCTGGAGGACTAGAGATCTGAAGTAAGGTTCTGGAGGATTGGATAGTAATCAATGCTGTTCCATTGTTCAGTAAGAGAAATAGAAAACAAACCAGGCAATTAAAGGCCAGTGAGCCTCAAGTCAGTGGGAGGAAAGCTATTACAGCGGATTCAAATACATTTGAGAAATCCGGGCCTGACTGGGGACAGTCAGCATGGCTTTATGCAGGGCAGACCTGTCCAACAAACTTGATTGAACTTTTTTTTTCCCCTGAGGTGACCAAGGGAATGATGACAGTAGGGTAATGCATGTTGTCTACGTGGATTTTAGTAAGGCATTTGACAAGGTTCCTCATGGTAGGTTGATCCAGAAGGTTAAGATGTATGGGACCCATAGTGATTTGAAAATTATTGGCAAATTTATTGTCAGTATGTATAAGTACACGTATACACACCCAGCTGTAGTGAAAACTCAGTTGCAACAATCACAGGCAGAAAACATCACAATCTGTATCAAAAGGGAAATAAATTGAAGAAATTATACTTTTTTTATTTACAAGAAAGAACATAGCTATAACAAAAAAAAAATCACAAAGCCTTGTGCCAAGTGATCATAGTGTTGCTAAACTGCCTTAGGGTCTTGGTATGGAATGTAAACTGTTAAGTTTATTTCCATAGATGCTGCCTGACTTGTTGACTTCCTCCAGCATCTTGTGTGTGATGCTTTGCATTCCCAGTGTCTGCAGGTCTCTTGTGTTTATAAACTGCTTTAGGGCTTTGCCAGTTAATTCAAGAACCCAGTGGTTGAACAGAAGGTCAGTGGCAGTGTGGGACTTCGGGCTTCTGTACTTCCTGCCCAATGGTAGCTGCAGGGGAAAAAAAAGGCTAGCCCAAATGATGGGCACGTTTGATGAAGTATATATTTGCTTCTTGAGGTAGTGATTCCTATATATGCTACCAGTGGTGGGGAGGGATATGCCTATAACATGTTGGGCTGAGCCCACTTCTCTCGTGCAAACTGCCTTACCAAACTAGTATGCAACCAGTCAGGATACCTTCAATAGTACATCTGTAGATGTTCAAGCATTCAGTGACAAGCCGAACCTCCTAAGAAATTCCATCCGCGGGCATGCGCTTTCTTTATGATTACATCTACATGCTGGGCCTAGGACAGGTTAACAGCTGGGAAGTTAAAGCTGCAAACTCTCTCCACCGCCGATTGCCCAACACTGACTGGCAGATGTTCACCCACTTTCCCTTCTTCATCGGCTCTTCAGCTTTCCAAACAGTGTGACGTTGCTGTGTCACCGCTCATCCAGGTATCCTACCTTGCTCCAGTAAGCTGACTCATTGGTACCTGTGATTTGTCCAACAGTCAGTGAATCTGAAGATGACATTAGAGCAGCACTTAGCCATATGGTCACGTGTGTATAGAAAACAGATCAGAGGGCCAAACACACAACCTTGATGTGTACCTGTGTCAATGGTCAGTGAGCACAAAATATTGATACCAATCCTCATTGATTACGGACTGTCGATATGGTAGTCGATTGTCTAGTTTCTGAGGGCGATGCAGATTCAGGACTTGAAACTTAATGATGAGTTTAGATGGAAAGATTACGTTAAATACTAAGCTGTAGTCAATGGACAGCAGCTTTATCTACATGATCCTGTTGCCCAGATGGTCCACAGCAAAGTGAAGAACCAGAGAAATTGCATTTGCTGTTGACCTGCCGTAGCAGTCCACAAATTGGAGCGGATCTTGCTTGGCCCTGAGACAGGAGTTGATTCACACCATAACCAACCTCTCACAGCAATTCACAATAATCGATGCAAGTGCTACCACACTGTTACAGTTTGAATTCAGAATTGGGTTACACACAGAGGACAAAGAAGTAGTGAAGGACAGCTGTTATTCTGGATGGCTGTCCATAAGTAGTGGTGTTGTGTAGGGGTGAGTCCTGCAGCACCAGTTGTTTGTGACGTAGATAATTGACTCAGATGAGAATGTAGATGGGTGGATTAGTAAACGTACAGATGACACAGCTTTGTGGAGTTGCAGACGGTACAGGGAGCCATCAAAGGGTACATCAGAATGTAGATCAGTAACAGATATGGTAAGAGATGTGGCAGATGGAGTTTAATCCACACAAGTGGGAAGTGCTAGACTTTGGGAGGTCTAAATTTTACTGTTAGTGGCAGGATCCTTAACAGCATTGACACACAGGGAGATGTTGAGCTCTCTGAAAGTGGCAGTGCAGGTAGATAGGATGGTAAAGGCAGCCTACGATATTGAGTATAGGAATCAAGAAGTCCTGTTGCAGCTGTCCCATATACTTTCGTTAGGCTACATTTGGAGCATTGCGTACAACTTTGGTCACCCCATCAGAGGAAGGATGTGGAAGCTTTGGAAAGGGTGTTGAAAAGGTTTATCAGGATGTCACCTGGATCAGAGGGAACAAACCCAGACTGGACAAACTCGTATTGTTTTCTCTGAGGGGGACAATGACAGAAATTTGTAAGATTATGAGAGGATAGACAGCCAGATTCTTTTTCCCAGCATAGAAATGTCTATTACTTAAAGGGCATGCATTTAAGGTGAGAGGGGCAAAGTTTATATATAGATACACACACACAATAAAGGTGACAGTAATATGAAATTTGTTTTGCAGCAGATGTACAGTGCAGCGGCATGAAAATTACTATAAATTATACATAGAGTGCGCCAAAACAATGAGGTAACATTTGTGGACCATTCAGAAATCTGTTGCCAGAGGGGATGAACTTGCTTCTGAATGACTGGGAGAGAATCGACAGACTCCTGTACCTCTTCCCTGATGGCAGTAAGGGAAGGCACATGCTGTATGTTGAGGGTACTTAAGAATGCATTCTGCCTTCCTGAAAATGTTCTCATTGCTAGGGAGGGTTGTGCTCATGATGGAGCTGGCTAAGTTTATAACCACTACAGCTTTTTGTGAACAGTATGAGCTCCATCCATATGGGCTGTGATGCAGCCAATTGGAAAACTCCATTATACATCTCTAGAAATATGTAAATCTTTGGTGATATCCAAATCTCCTCAAATTTCCACTGGACCCGCTCATCCTTTCCACTGCTGATCCCTCAATAAGGACTGGAGTCCGCAATGAATTCCTTGCAACACACACAAAATGCTGGAGGAACTCAGCAGGCCAGGCAGCATCTGTGGAAAAGAGCGAACAGTCGACATTTCAGGCCAAGACCCTTCAGCAGCATCTTCAGATTTTCTCTTGTGTGTAAAGGAATTCCTTGGTCAATTTTTTTTTATCACTGAATGCAAGGCTGCTATTGTGACACCACTCAACCAGCCAATCTATCAGTCCTGTATCCCTCCTCATTGCCATCTGAGATTTTACCAACAACTGTGGCATCACCTGCGAAATTATAGATGGCGCTTGAGCTCAGCCGTAAGCGCAGTGAGTAAAGCAACGGGCTCAGTACACATCCAGGAGGGGCGCCTGTACTGATGGTGAATGAAACGGAGATGTTATTACTAATCGGTACTGACTCTGCTCTCCCAATGACAAAGTTAAGGATCCAGTTGCAGAGGGAGGAGCAGGTTTAGAAGCTTAGTGATTAATACCGAGGGGATGACGGTAATGAATGCCGACCCATATTCAATGAACAGCAGCCCAATATGTTCTGTTGTCTAGGAGCTCCAAAATCAGAGTGGAGAACCAGTGAGGTTGTGTTCAATTAGGCCTGTAGGGGAACTGCAGCAGGTTCATGTGCCAGCAGTCAGGAATTAATTCCAGCCATAACCAGCCTCTCAAAACACTTCATTACAGGAGATGTGAATGCTATTGGTTGACAGCCACCCTGCTTTTCTTGGGCACCGGCATAATTACTGCCTTTTTTGAAGCAGGTGGTAACCTCAGACCGCAGCAGAGAGACTTTGAAGAGGTCTTTGAACACTTTAGCCAGTTGGTAGGTGTCTTAGACAGGCTGCCAGGGGAAGTGGTGGAAGTAGATGTGATCCTAGAGGCTGTAAATTCAGCATCGGTGCAGATATCACAGTGGTTAGTGTGACACCATTACTGTTCGGGGCATTGGAGCTTGGCATTCACTCCCAGCATCCTCCGGAAGGAGTCTCCGCATGTCCTCCCTGCGGAATGCATGGGTTTTCTCTGGATCCTCTGGTTTCCTTCCACCGTCCACAGGGTGGTCAGAGTTACAGGGCAGTGTGACTCCAAAGGGCCTATTCCACCCCGTCGCTCTAGATAAGACAAACAGTGTGAGCTGAAGGGACTACTCCTATTCTGTTTTAAACACCCCATGCCAGGCACTCTTGTCCACGGGACTAGTTCTTTACCGAAAATTGCCCTCCCCCACATGCCACACGTCACCATTCAGTATTTAACAAAGATCTGCATACGTGTGATCCAAGGGAGCCTTGAAATCCACACTAGGGAAAAGAAATCAAGATGGAAGATAATATCCCTGACATACAAAGATTCTAACTACAAAAAACATTTCTAAAATCTTGTAGATTTAAAAAAATAATTGCATTTTAATAGAGGAAATAAGTCCTATGTACAATGAATTGTAAAATACTCATGTTTACATTAAAATCTGTTGAAGCTCTACTCATTGTGACTGTAAAGAAAACGCACTTTAAAGAAACTACACAACTAAACATTGAACACTGAAACAGAATTATATCAAACTCACTCCCAAATGTCAAAAACATGTGGATCACACTGTCATTCCGAACCTTTTGTTGATTTGCCTGGATTTGACAAGTGACGCAAGTAGAGTGGACAAACCCAGACGTGTGAGTTATTATTTCCACCCTTCTCTCTCATCTTGTTCTTGTGAATTTCCCAAAGAGAATTTTAACATTGAATGAATGTAGAAAAATCAACTCAACAACATTTCCAAAAATTTTACTGTTAAATAACTTTTTGTATGAGATCATTGTGGACCAGAACTCTTGGGCGATGGGAAAACCTAAAGGTATACTGGATGGTGCCTTTGAGATTTATCATAACAACATTTAGAAGACATTTGGCTAAGTACAGTGCATGGATAGGAAAGCCAGAGGGATAATGGGCCAAAAATGGGAAACTGGGACGAGCTCAAGTTGGCACCTTGGTAAGCATGGCAAGTTGACCCAATGAACTGAAGTGTACTTTTCCAAAGATGTTGCCTGGCCTGCTGAGTTCTTCCAGCATTTGTGTGTTGCTTGGATTTCCAGCACCTGCAGATTTTCTCATTTCCAATGGACTTCGTTTCCTTGTAGCATTAGTTTATGACTGTATAGTCACCTTGTGTCCTGTCTCCACCACGATGTCATTCAGTCTATCCATGTCACAGCGCAGTATCAAATTTTATTTATTTAGAGGTACCTGTGGAACAGGCCCTTCTGGCCCACCGAGCCGCGCAGCCCAGCAACCCACTGATCAACTCCAGCCTAATCACAGGACAATTCACAATGACCAATTAACCTACTAATTGGTACACCATTGTACTCTTGGAGGAAACTGGAGCACCCAGAGGAAACCCACACGTACATGGGAAGGAACTTACAAACTGGCTTACAGAGGACGCTGGAATTGAACTCTGAACTTCAATGCCCTGAACTGTAATAGTGTCTAGCTGACAGCTACGGCATGGAAGCATGGTGGCTGGCGCAATGGCTTTACCTTGTCAGCAACCATTAATTGGGGTTCGATTCCCATCATCATCTGTAAGGAGTTTAAATGACTGTGTGGGTTTCCTCTGGGTAGTCAGGTTTCCTCCCACATCCTGAAGAGATACAGTTAAGATTAGGGTCAGTGAGTTCTCATCAGAAGCACATGGGCTGCCCTTAGCACAATCCTCAAAGTGTTGGCCATGATTCAAAAAGATGCACGTCATTGTACCTTTCCGTATTTCGATGCATGTATGAGAAATAAAGATAATCTTTAATTGTTTTCGTCCCTTTTCAGGTTTAAAATTATGCAGACATCTAGTGAATTTTAAGCGAGAGAATTTACAGCTCATTTGGGGTGTTTCATAACAGTGTTCTGAATAGTTCTTCTCTGAGCTTAAAGCTGTGGTGCCTTATCCTACTACCAGCAGAAATTATTTTCTTCTTATCTTCAATTCCTTTCAAAATTCTAAAAATCTCAGCCCTATCCTTCAATAACCTAGAGAAAAAGGCTATTTTTAGTGCAGTTTGACTGGTTCCCCACACTGTAAAACAGACTACATTCAAATCTGCAACTCTCACCCATCACTTGAATGTTTGCTAACTTAATTAATTCTTTGTTAATAACCTCGATATTAAAATTCTCATTTTCAAATTCCTCCAACCTTTAATCTCTTCCACCATTCAAGCATCTGAGATGTCCACATTCAATTTTAGTCCACTGGACTTAAACTGGCCCACCATATGTGGTGATGCCTTCACTATAACAAAAAAGCCCTCAATTCTTAAATTTCCCAGTCCCCCCACCGAGCACGCGCACACCCCTCCACAACATTCTTTCTCCCCAGAAATATCATCCTTCAGAGCCATTTCTTTGATCGAGCGTTTGGCTCCCTGCTTTAATGATTTTTTGCCTGGGAATACACCAATATTTTTCAGTTGCAGTACCTTACCTGTCAACTATATTAAGGGATTTGTAAAAATGGAACCATTGTCAAAATATGTCATGTTTGCTACATAATAAGTTCCTTTGAGATAATAACCTTGTGGATGATTTGATGAGACAAAGAGAGGCAGACGTTAAATAGCATATATATCAAGTAAACAAAAATAGCATTTCCCTTTTGATGCAAGCAATCATTATTCCGGGGGTGGTGGAGGTGGTGGTGGCATGTGCGTGTGCGTGCGTGTCTACCAGCTAGGCAACTGGATTTAAAAATATTCGTTAACAAATATCTTTTAAAAAAATCATAAGCAATTTGTCTCTCTGGCAAACTGAAACAGAGCTGCAGTATCCAAATCCTAACAAAAACAACTTCCAACTAAACTTCAGAATCTAAATTAAGAACTTCAGTTGATTTAGCAGCTTGGACCAGAACATTCTGTGGTCAAGACAGTTGAGAACATGGCAAGTAATCATATGTTAAATTGTCTCTAAACCCAGTTATTGAGAAATCCAGACCTCTGAAGAATGTTTATTCCAAGTGGAAATGTACTGAGCCGAGCTAATTTACTGAGCTTTCCAGCACCATTCACATTGCAGGAATTGCACAGAGTACCAGAGTACTTTTAACCATTTAAAAATCACATTAACAACCAAAAAAGACAAGTTTCCACGTGCTTGCCTGGTTAAGAATGTCATTCCCCAACCACAAGAAATTCCGCAGATGCTGGAGATCTCAGCAGGTTGTGTTGAAGGGTCAACTGTTTATTTCCCTCCATATATACTGCCTGATTTGCTGAGTCCTTCCAGTATTGCGGGCGTTGCTCAAGATTATCCCAAGCTTCCGGCTTGCACAATTTCCACAGCCAAATTAAAAGAAACCAAGAAACCACATTAACAGTCCTGTCCTGTTCCATGGGTGAGCCAAATTCAAAGATTCAAAGTGCATTTATTGTCAACGAATGCACAAATTTTACAACCTTGTGATTTGTTCGCTTAACAGGCAGCTGCAAAGCACAAAACCTGAAAGAACCCAATAAAAAAAAGACCAAACCCTAGTGCCCACAGAGAGAAAAAAAAGTGATAAAAAAAACAAACCATGCAAACAATAGAAGCAAGGAACAGCATTCCAAACCAAACTGAGTCTGGAGATTCAAATCCCCAGAGCAGCTCGAGTAGGCCCAAAGCCTCGGTGGTCAGTCCATCGTATTAGCGGGACAAGTCACCTTGTAGTTTGCAGACATGAAGCACAGCAGCTGTGGGCAGTCTCACCACCTTAAGTGTCATGGAGAGAGGAGCCTAGACTACCCAGAGTGACATTTAAATTGTTCAAACCTCGTACTACGATGACCCAACCCCGTTGCAGCAAACCGCTCTGATCCTAGATTTCATTGCCAAAGAAACTGTTCTCAAATCAGTTCGGAGTGATCCAGCCTTGCCTGACTCTTGACACCCAGCCTTTCCAGTCTATCTGGGCTGGCACTCAGATCGTCCAAACAGCATATGGTATCTACATAAGGACCCAGGCCTCTCTGCAGCGAATTGCTCTGGGCCTGGAACAACGTCAGCCAGTGATTCACTTTGGATCTGGATTCTGCTGTCAAAGAAGCCGTTCTCAACCATAGCAAACTGGCCGGACGCTTAGAGTGATCCATCCTCAGACCCAGGTAGGCTGGACAGGCATTGGAACTCCTCCATCTCCCTTCACAACAGTGCATTGAGATAGTACAAGTTAAAACAATAACATTGTATTTTGCACTGTATTCTGTTACCTTCTAGAGGAAGTGCAGTGCATGTAAAGATGCAAGGTGTAGGCTCACAATAAGGCAGGTTGAAAGGTTGAGTCCAGCTGATTTTACCACGGATAAGATGGGCTCGATCTGTACTATCTCATTACAGCAGGATAGAAACTGCCTTGAGCCAGAGGGCACATGCTTTCAGGCTTTAGTATCTTCTTCTCGATAGGAGAGGGTGAAGAGAGAATGTCCAGGTTAGTGGTTTATTTGATTATGCTGGATGCTTTCCTGAAGCAGTGAGAAGTGCAGATAAAGTCCACGGAGGCGATGATGTGCTGGGCTGTGTCCACAATTCTTTGCAACTTCTTGTCATCACAGGCTGAGCAGTTACCACACCGAGCATCAAGATATGATGCTTTCTGTGGTGCACCGGTAAAAAATTGGTGCGGGTCAAAGGGGACATGCCAAATTTGTTTTAACCTCCTGATGAAGTAGAAGTGCTGGTGACCTTTTTTATAAAATTTAGAGATAGAGTACAGAACAGGACTTTCTGGCCAATCGAGCTGTGCCACCCTGCAACCTACTAGTCTCATCACAGAACAATTTACAATGACCAATTAACCTACTAACCTGTACGTCTTTGGATCTTGGGAGGAAACTGGACTAACCCAACGGAACGCACGTGGTCGCGGGTTGAACGTACAGACTCCCAACAGATGGCAATGTAATTGAACGCCAAACTCCAATGCCCCGAGCTGTAACCGCTACACTACCGTGACACCCCTTTTTAGATGTGCCATCAACATGGTTTGATTAGAGCAGGCTAAGGTTAGGAACTAGAAAGTTGAAACTCTCATCCCTCTTGGCCTCAGCGCCATTGATGTAAACAGGAGTCTGGACAAAATCTTCAAAGAAAGCACCGCAAAGTTCATCATTGAACAGCATAACACATTACTAAGGGAGAGATTATGTGAGGTGATTAATAGTTTATTTGAAGAGATGGGCTTTAATCTAGAAGACTAATTTGACAACACAAGTGCAATTTTGTAGTTATGAAGAAGCCCTTAACTCTGAGTGGAGTCATCAGGACACCGTCGTAATGGCATTTTTGTTTTAGCAGGCTTTCTTGTTTTTACGAGGCCGAGTTGCTAGCTCGACGCTCAACCCAGCACGGATGGAAAACGTGCAAGGGAGCCGGCTGGATTCGAACTCGGGAGCCTTCACTCCGAGGTCTGGTGCCACCAGCTGGCTATTTGTGGTCATTCTCATTTAGTAAAGTACTCAGGAATTTACTGGGTTTGTTATATGCATAACAAGGACAAATACAAGTACAGACCAACATTACAGGCTTAATCAAATTATGAATGAATTGGACAGGGTAGCTACAGAATATTTCTATTTGTGTTGGAACCAAATGTCAGCAAGTATATGGAGAGGCAAGATTGCTACTAATAAATGGATGAAGAGGCACTCAGAGCAAGCTACAACTGAATAGACGAAAATGTTAACCCTGACCATTAACAAGGGAAACTAGAAAGGAAATGAGGAATAGACATGTTGAAATACTGGGGGAGGTAGATGGAAAGGGAGAGGCTGAAGATTAGCAGCACCATAGACTGAGTAAATTAACTACAAAAAGCACTGAAGGAACTCAGCAGGTCAGGCAGCATCTAGAGGGAAACAGACAGTCAACTCCTCAGGCTGAGCCCTTCATGTCTCCAATCAGACTAACTATGCTCTTTCTGTGCTGCCTTTTGAATGCACTTTAATTGCCTATCTTTATCTCTTTTCTTCAAAGTACCATTTTTGTTGGCAAGATTTATTCAATTTTTTTTATGTTATTAGTATAAAATCATGTTCAAAGCACTGTAAATGTAGGGAAAAAAGCCAGAAAGAACCAACTTGCATTCACAACACATCTCATCACATTCCCAAACATTGGAAAGCAATTTAATCACTTCAGAAGCATAGTCACCGTGCTTAGGTTGTTAAATACCACAATCAACAGCAAGATTTCACAAAAATATGATGAATTGAAAGAGCAAACAATATATTTTTTTGTGGTACAACGGTTGAAGGTAGATGGTGGCTAGGCAACTTCACAGCTTTGAGTAGCTCAATGAGAGGTTTCAAGTTCACAAAAGAGGAGCCAAGACTTCAATGAGTCAGAGCAACAACAACCTCATACTCAGTGTCAGCAAGACCAAGGATCTGACTGGGAAGTCAGAATATACACTTGTCCTCATTGATGGGTCAGCAGTGGGAAGAATGAGCGGCTTTAAGTTCCTGGGTGGCAGCATCTCAGAGGACCTGTCCTAGGCACATCAATGCAATCATGAAGGCGGCACACCAGTGACTATTTTGTAAGAGATTGAGGAGATTTAGTATATCAAAGAATTTCTACAGATATATAGTGAAGGGCATTCTGACCAGTACAGCCTGTAGAGACTCCAACGCACAGAATTCAAAGAAGCTGCAGAGGGTTATAAACTCAGCCAGCTCCATTACTGGCACTTCCCTCACCATCATCAACATCTTCCCCAGGTAGGGCCTCAAGGCAGCACCATCCATTATCAAGGACTTCCACCATTTGGGACACGCCCCCTTCTCAATACTACTGTCAGTGACGTGGGACGAAAGTCTGAAAACCTATACTCAACAAGATAGGAACAACTTTTTTTTCTCCTCCACAATCGGATTTCTGAATGCCACACGAACCCATGAACACTATGCTACTGATTCTTTGGGGTGCCAGTTACAACACTTTACAGGACCAGCAACCTGGGCTCAATTCCCGTTGACGGTAAGGAGTTTGTACATTCTCCCAGTAATCTCATGGGTTTCCTCCACGCGCTCTGGTTTCCTCCCACTGTCCAAAGACATACCGATTGGCAGGTTAATTGGTCCTTGTAACCTGATTCAGATTCAAATCTTGCATCACATCCAAAGGACAACTCCAGTCACATTACAACATATTCTCAATTTATCAAGAAATGTTCCAAAGTGAAGGATATTGTTATCAACATGCCTGTCTGACACTGAACTTGTCAGGGTTACGCAGCCAGAGAATGGAATATACCTACTGACCAGCTTCTGTTTCAGAGCCTACAGGGAAAGAATCTGGACCTGCATCACAATGTAAATTTAAATAAAAATAAAATAAATACAATTTTATACAATAAAAAGGAAATAAAGCCATACAAGAGATTTTATATAATCTATATACAGTCGGCCCTCCTTATCCGCGTGCACAGATTCAACCGACCATGGATCAGGAAAACCCATAAGTTCTCTCTCTAGCACTTGTTGTTTGAGCATTGTTCACCTTGCATCTCGTTCGTTCGCTACTTGTGTTGTGAGCGAGAGGAAGGAGCTTAAGGCTAGTAAGGGATGGCTGGCTAGATATTTAAAGCGCTACAGCCTCAAGAACTTAAAGATCACGAGAGAATCGGGATTGGCTGATGCCGAGGCGGCATCAGCGTTCCCAGAAGAGCTACGATGATTGCGTCTGTACTGAACATGTAGACTTTTTTGTCATTATTCCCTAAACAATACAGTATAACAACTATTTACATTGTATTCGGTATTATAAGTAATTGAGAGATGATTTAAAGTATACAGGAGGATGTGCATAGGTTATGGGCAAATACTATGCCATTTTATATAAGGGACTTGAGCACCTGTGTTTTTTGGTATCCACGGGAGGTGGGGGGGGGGGGGGGGGTCCCAGAACCAATCCCCCGCAGATAAGGAGGGCCAACTGTATAAACAGAGATCAATGTGCAAAAGACGACAAATTCAGCAAAGATAGACACTGAAAATATTTATTTATTTGGGCACCATGATAGCATAACAGTTAGCACAATGTGATTACAGCTCGGAGCCTCAGAGTTCAGAATTAAATTCCAGTACCGTCTGTAAGGAGTTTGTACATTCTCCCCACGTATGTTTCCTTACACAGTCCAAAGACAAACCAGTTAGTAGGTTAATTAGTCATTGTAAATTGTCCTGTGATTAGTTAAATAGGTGGGTTGTTGGGCATTTTGGCTTATTGGGCTGAAAGGGTTTGTTCCACTGTATCTCTAACATGTGTTGTAGAGTCCTTGAAAGTGAGAGTGTAGCTCGTGGAATCAGTTCAGTGTTGAGATGAATGAAGTTATCCACACTGGTTCAGGAGCCTGATGGCTGTAAGGTAATAACTGTTCTTGAACCTGGTAGTGTGGAACCCGAGGTTCCTGTACCTTCAGCCCGAGGGCAGTAGGAAGAAGAGTGTGTGGTCGGGATGGTGGGAGTATTTGATGATGGATGCTGCTTTCCTGTTGCAGTGCTCGATAGTGGAGAGGGCTTTGCCTGGGATTGAGTAGACTGTATCCACCACTTGTGATAGATTTTTTCCCATTTCTCCGTATTGATGTTTCCGTATCAGGCCACAATACGACCAGTCAAGATGCTCTCCATTTTGCATCTATATTTGTTTTAAGTTTTAGATGACATGCCGAATCTACACAAAAAGCGTAGAGACACTGTTGTACTTTCTTGATCTTGGCACTTGAAGTGCTGATCCCCCTCTGATATGATAATGCCAAGTTACTGACCTTCTCCACCTCCAATTGTTCTTTTGAACCAATGGCTTCTTTTTATGCAGTATCTAAAGATGCTTGCAAAAGGATCTCTTATTTTTGCTGGAAAGCTGGCACTTAACAGAGTACAGCTTTGTCTCCTTTTTAAAAACAGAGCACTACCAGATGTTATTGCTGCAGGAATCCAGAGAGGGCAATGCCAAATATTAGGAGCAAAGAAAAAACAAACTTCAGATGCTGGAGATCCAAATGAAAACAGAAATGTACAGCAAATCGTGTAGCACTCAGAAACAGAGTCAATGTTTTAAGTCAAGGAATCTTCATCAGAATGAGAAAAGTGAGAAGGCATGCATACTTTAAGCTGCAGAGCAAAGTCATCAAGGTAACAATTACTTGAAAGACTGCCAATTGGAAATAAATGACACGGAAACAATTTGAAACACCAATCAAAATAGAACTATTTATCAGTATTTGTTTGCACCTTTTGTCAGAGCTTGCTTTATTTTGACATTGCTGGATTTCTTGTGTTAAGACATCTCTGCTAGAAAATAGATTCAAATAGGAATGATAATTAAAACTTAATTGGTGGGTTTTATCATGAAAGTGGAATAGAAGATAACAGGTGACAGACCATTCCATCATAATTTATGATAAATCTTTGCCATTGAACAAATGCTCTAGGCCTTGCTTCAAATATTCCCTTGAAAGATCTTTACCCTGAATACTCCCTGCTGCATGTGTCATGTAAACTACTGTAAATAAATTTTTCATTGGTGATAAAATTAACTAAAATCAGCAAGTCTTGCGACCAGAAATTTGTGGGTTGTAGAATACGAGCATAATTTAGGCTAATGACAGTATTTACTGTCCTTTTAGACAAGATACTGAACCAATATCTAAGCTATGGTACTAAGATTCCTACGTTGCTATTTTGAATAACATGGAACTGAACCCACAGAAAGTTGTGGGTGGATTTCATCAGTAAAGTGCCATTTTCATACTTGGCACGGACATAAATGTGATTGAAGAGATTCAGTAAAGAAATTAATTCAGCAGATACCTTTGATCTTCCAGGATAAGTCAAATACAATGATTGATACGGCTAATTAATCAGACTTAGATTTAAAAATCAAAGATGCATCAGGAGGGACAAAGCTAATATATACTAATGGTTTTAATAGAAATTAAAGTATCAAAAAGGTGTAAGCAAGCATATAGCAAGAAACTGGATTGGTGTTTGTAGTAATTTTGTGTTAAAGAGTCAGCCAGCAGCCTCATAGTTGGACATAAATGTGTAGGTATGTAAATTGGAAGAGCGTATTTTCTGTGGTGGGCACAGAATAATGCCATGGAGAGGAGGGAAGAGATGTGGGTGGACAGTTACAGAAGTACATTATTTAAATTTTTAACAGTGTGACTAACACAAAGGAATCAGTGAAGCAACAAAACAGCGAGTTTATACATAGAAACACAGAAAATATTATATTGCTAAGAGATATTAGTGAATGGCAGTAAACGCTGGGGAAATTGATATTACCAGATGATCGAGGCTGAAGGAGAAATGCAGTCCTTTGATAACTAATTGGCAATGAAAAGAAAGGCACAGAAATATAACAAGATTAAAAAATTGAAGGTGCTAGAAATATTCAGCAGTTCAGGGTGCATCCGTGGGGAAAACAAACTGCCACCATTTTAATTTGGAGATCCCTCGCCAATGTTAAAGGATGTTAGCTTATTTATTCTGAATCTCCCTTTTCACAATTGTGGCCTGATCTACTGAGTATTTCTAGCATTTGAGGTTTTGTTTTACATTTCCAGCAAGTACAATTTTTATTGACTTTTGCAGAAAATATGCATGTTAAAATATTACAAAGCCGAAATAAAAATGTACAACAGCATTAGAGAAACATTTAAGCTCTTCTTTAGAAGTTCCATGCTGAGAAATGAAATACAAGAACAGCATTATCTGGGGTATGTGGATAGGTCTCCCAAACTCCAAACAAGAGATAAAATTAGAATCATATTTATTATTAGAAGTTGATAAGACAAACTATTAAGACAAGACGCTAAATCTAGCCTTACCTGATCCAAACAGTTGACACGGACATTTTTACTACCCAGCAACATTCCCGCCTCCTGAATGTTTCCTAAATAAAGTTAAAAATTGTAATTAAATTTCAAGTTTTATAAATTCAGATGCTTTTGGCTTTTCTGTTTGGCTGCCAGTGACTAGTGATGTTCTGCACGGGTTGGTGTTGGAACCTCTACTTTTCACATTATACGTTAATGTTCTGGATGACAGAATGTTTGGCTTTGGGGTGAAGTTTTCAGATGATACAAAGATAGGTGGAGGAGCAGGCAGTGTGAGGAAATGGAACCTGCAGAAGGACTTGGGACAGATTAGTGGAAAGGACGGAAAAGTGGTAGACGGAATACAGTGCAGGGAAGTGTCTGGTCATGCACTTTAGTAAAAGGAATAAAGACATCAAATACTTTCTAGATGGGGAGTGAATTCAGAAATCAGAGGCGCAAGAGGACTTGGGTATCCTGGTGCAGGATTCCCTTAACGGTTAATGTGAATCAGTAGGACAGAAGGCAAATGTAATGTTAGGATTCATTTCAAGAGGATTAGAATAGCAAGGATGTAACGCTGAGGCTTCTTTATAAATTGGCCAGACTACATTTGGAGTATTGCGAGTAGTTTGAGGGCCCATATCTACGAAAGGATGTGCTGGCATTGGAGATGGTTCAGAGATTTATACGAATGATCCCTTCCATGAAAGGTTTAATGTACGAGGAGCATTTGATTACTTTGAACCTGCATTTGCTGGAGTTTAGAAGAACGGTGGGGGGGAAGAGATGGTTGCGGTGGTGGTGAAATCGCATGGAAAGCTCCAGAACACTGAAAAGGCAAGCACGAGGAAATCTGCAGATGCTGGAAATTCAAGTACCACACACAAAATGCTGGCAGAACGCAGCAGGCCAGGCAGCATCTGTAGGAAGAAGTACAGTTGATGTTTCGGGCCAAGGACGTTGAAAAGCCTAGATAGAGTAACATGGAGAGAATGTTGCCAATAGTGAGAGAGTCTAGGATCGAAGTGCACAGCTTCAGAGTATGATGTCTCTGCAGAACAGAGATAAACAGGAATTTCTTTAGCCAGAGGGTGGTAAATCTGTGGAACTCACCATACAGGTGAGGTATACAGGTATGTACACCATACAGGTGTTGAGGCCAAGTCATTGGGTACATTTAAAGCGGAGGTCAATAGGTTCTTGATGGGTAAGGGCATCAAATATTACAGAGAGAAGACCAAGTGTGGCTGAGAGGGAAAAATAAATCAGCCATGATGGAATGGCTGATCAGATTTGATGGGCCAAGTGGTCTAATTCTGCTCCTATACATTATGGTTTCCTATGAAATCACACAAAAATATTATCCTCAGAAAGAGTACAGATATGAATTTTATGTGTCTGAAAACCTAATTCACCCCTCATTTTGCTAACATATTCATTCTTGCTTGTTTCTGTTATTGAAGGTTTCCAATTAAATTTACCCAACCAGTCCTGCCAATGAACACAGGATTATCAATGGAAATGTTGACCAGAAAAGTTATAGATGTAAAAATTTGATTAGTTTCATTCAGCAAGGTTCATTAATTCTGTGGATAATTTATGACTACATCAGTAAGAACTGAAGTGTCCAATTGTAAAATGTTTAGTTCAGGGCAGAAATAAGCACAATATAACTGATGTTTAAGCCTCCTCAATACATAGACTTGAAACAGTTCACGATGGTGGCTCACCAACCATCTCAAATGCAACTTGGGATGTAATCAATGTATGCTTCTAGTAAAAATAACTCACCAATGTTCCATGAATCAATAATGAAAAAATCCTAATTCTTCCTCAGTCAAGTTGACAAACACTAAGCTCTGTTAAACTCAAGAGAGCACTCCAGAACTATAGTTCTACTTAGATGTCCAACGTAGCAACAAGCAGCACTTGCCCTTCCGCAGTCATATTGCTTGCTGAGAAAACTCAAACTGGCCACAGTTCATTGTGATGGAAAATGGGAAAAACTGTAAGTTTGCTGGAAGATACAAATAGAATGGTGACTGGGGGTGGGGCAGGGAGAGTGGAAATGGAATTCAATTCAAGGTTATGAATTTGATTCGGACTGGGAAACAATGCATAGAGGATGACATTTTCACAGAATCAACGAATCTCAGAAATTTACAGCACATAGGGCTTGGGCTGGCTAAGAAGATATTTCTTTCCACTTCCAAGACTCAGAAAGTAAGGACAGATATGTTAGACTAAGCTCTGACGTCAATACAATAACTCTTAAGAAAACACATATCCAAATAACTCCCTTCACAATCGAGTCCATGACTTTCTGACCAACAGACTGCAATCAGTAAAGATAAGCAGTAACACCTTCTGCCACAATTATCTTCAACACTGGTGACTCACAAGGCTGCACTCTCAATCCTCCAGTGTACCTCCAATAGACTCAGTACTGCACGGACAGATTCTGCTCTCAGCCCCTCCGTAAGTTTGCAGATGACAGCACTGTAGTGGGCCAAATCTCAAATAACAATGAGTTGGAGTACAGGAGGGAGACAGAGAGCTTAGTTACATGGTGTTACAATGTCAGCAAAATGAAAGAGTTGGCCATTGACTTCATAAAGGGGGTGGGAGGCATTGCACACATAACTGCTTATATCAACAATGCTGAGGTTCAAAAGTCAAGTTCTAGGAGTGAACATCACCTGTTCATATCCGACCACAGATGCCATGGTCAGAAAAGCATACCATCAGACTCAAGGACAGCTTCTATCACGTGGTTATAACGAGTTGCTCGCTAGTACAGCAAGATGGACTCTTGACCTCACAATCTACCTTGTTATAGCCATGCACCTTGTCTACCTGCACTGCTACACTTTATTCTATATACTGTAATTTTCCCTTGCACTGTGTGATGAATTGATCTGTGTGAACAGTATGCATGAAATTTTTTACTGTACCTCAGTACCTGCGACAATAATAAGCCAACTGCAATATTTATTTAGAATTCTTCTCATGACTACTGGTTCTGCATTCAATTTATTTAGAGATATAGCACGGAATCGGCCCCTCGAGCCACGGCACCCCAGCAACCCGATTTAACCCTAGCCTAATCACAGGCCAATTTACAATGGCCAATTAACCTACTAACCAGAACGTCTTTGGACTGTGGGAGGAAACCATGGCACCCAGAGAAAACCCATGTGATTCACAGGGAGAATGTACAAACCTCTTACAGATGATGTTGGAATTGAATTCTTGTTTTGATCTTGATACATGGTAGAACACTTGGAGGTATAAAAAGTTACCTTGCTTGGAAATGAGGGGAGATTTATGTGGATAGGAAGATCTCTAAAACAGAGGAAAATAACAAGGAAGCAACAGACTTAAGGTCATCGGGAGGATTTCTTACAGGATATTAAAGAAGAATTTTGACCATGAGCTTATTGAATAGTTGAACAGACACGAGGTTGTGAATGGCCTACCCCTGCCTATATTCCTTATGAATTAGTGGAGATGAGAATCTCCCCACCCCACACAGATGAGAATCTGGAACCCAGAACCTGAAATGGGAACGGAGGCAGAGACCCTCTTTCTAATTGAATACTACCTGTCTGATTACTCAAATGTAGTAGAACAGTACAGTTCTGAGATGCTTCGCCAGAATTAGAAAGAAGGTTAGGGGAAAGAGAAGGAATTCAAGCTGGAAGGTGATAAGTGAAGTCAGGTGGGTGGGGGAGGGGGGCGAAGTAAGAAATTGGGAGGTGATAGGTGGAAAAGATAAGGGGCTGAAAAAGAAGAAATCTGACAGGAAAGGACAATGGGAGAAAGGGAAGGAGGGGTACCAGGGAGAGGTAATAAGTAGGTGAGGGAAGAAAAGGAGGTAAGAGGAAAGCCAGCATAGTGAATGGAAGAGAGAAGGTGGAGGAGGGGAGAAATTGCCAGAAGATGAAGAAGTTGGTGTTCATGCCATCAAACAGACAGAATATTTGGTGTTGCTCCTCCAATCTGAGAGTGGGGTAATTTCTCCCTTCCCTCCATCTTTTCTCTTCCATTCACTATACTGGCTTTCCTCTGACCCCTTTCCCCCCCTCACATGCTTATTACCTCTCTCTGGTGCCCCTCCTTCCCCTTCTCCCATTGTCCTTTCCTATCAGATTTCTTCTTTTTCAGCCCCTTGGCCTCATAGTGGCAGGAGAGAATGTCGTGGGCCAACGTGTCACAATAGTAACGGGGAGTGGAATTACAATGGTTGGCCCTTCCCCTTTCTCTATTTTTCCATTTCGACTCCCCTCTTCATCAATACTTTAGTGAAAAAATGCTGATGACTGATGTACCATCTAGACACATGAGAGCATGGCAATCGCAACAAAAAATTCCTTTTTAAAGCAACAAATATATAGCAGGAGGACCTAATGAAACATAACCTTAGGAACACAGGAAAATGAGGAAGAAGGCCATTCAACCCCTCACTGTTCAGTAAATTCAGTGCTGACTTTTTAACCTCAGTGTCACCATGCTGCCTTAATCCCTTAACCGTAGATTCCTTTAATATTCAAAGATCGGATGTTCTCATCTTCAACATTCTGAATCTCCACTGCTCTATGAACTAGAGAAATCCCAATAAGTTTCTTCTCTTCCCAGTCATAAATGATCAAACCCTCATTTTTACATTGTGATCCCTGGCTCTGGACTCCCCAACATCATCCGCCATATACAGCTTGTCAACTTCAAGAGCCGTTTCAAGTCCTCTTCTAAAATCCACAGCGTAAAGCCCCGGTCTGCTTAATCTTCCTTTACGGTGCCATCACCGCCCCACCCTCACTTCACCGGGAATTTATCCTGTGAAACTTGCTTGCTAACCTAGGTAAGGGCAGTGGACCTGTCCACGAAACATCAGCTGGTACACGTGCTGCACATCTCTGAATAGAAAGTGTTTAAATATTCCATTTTCTACATTCAAACCGACTGCCAGTTTATGATAATTTATCGTTTAACGACTTTTAAATGTGAAGTTACTAAAATATTTATGTAAACAAGATAAGCTCAAACGTAAACATGCGGTTTCATTGATCCATCCTGTTGGGCCTCATTGCGTTTAACTTAAAAGTGAGTTGCCGCGCCCCATTTTAATTACTGCCCTATTTATTATAGGATTTACACACAAATCCGTGAATCAGTTTCTGCTTCTACCACAACTCTCGATTCATACGTTTAATTTTGGAAAGGGAGGGCCGCTGTTAAATTGCATGATTACCTTCAGAAATGACTTGCAATAATTCAGTCTCCTCCTCTGTCAGATCGCCTTTCTTGAGGGGAGCCATAATTCACTCCAACGACCAATTTTATTTCCTTTAAAAACAGTACAAGCACATTCGCCGCCACCTCTAACCGAGACAGCCAAATAAATAGCCAGCAGTAGAGACGCTGTAACACACGCCGGCGCCTCGACTCGATACTCCAATTGTATCCAACTCACAGCTTCCCGGCGCTGGAAGACAGAGGGGTGTGCGGCAATCTTAAAAAACACCACAGCGCAGTTCTATTCACATGTATAACTCTGGCATGAGTTATCTATTTGTATGATCTATTAAATTATATAATTGTGTCTATTAAGATGAAGGGTGCAGGTATAATGTTGTTCTGAGTCACTTATTTCGTGTGCTGTTCCCTACTACTTCGGAGCGATGGTAGCGCCGGCTGCGCGGCTGTCGGCTCTCGCTGCGCATGTGCAGATTGCTGGCGAATTGCTCGGACGCGGGGGCTGAATTCACGGGGAGTTCTTGGGAGCGTTTCAGCAGCTGGGTAAGAACGCGGAGCCGACTGAGGAACAATAGATCCCAGCGCCCGCTCAGTCGCCTCGTGAATTCAAAGCGGAAGAATCGGAACAATTCGAGGTGACACGCCAGTGGGTTAAGTATGGGCAGGGAGGAAGAGGGAATGCGCTCTGGTATGCTGTAATACATGTGTGTGTGTACTTTTAGAGAAAAGAACAACTCGCAATCACGACGAGTAATTTCATAACCCTGCAAATCCAGACAGCGAAAGCTCCGCACACTTTTGTGTTGCGTGAAAGATGCACGATGAGGAGACAGGAATGTGCGGTTTCTTGAAAAAAAACCGAGCTGCAGCTTGGACACATTACGAATTGCTGGTTAAATTTTACCGAGCTACGCAAATGTTTTTGAAAGAAAGCTGGACTTGTAATAGCGTGTCTTCTATCATTAATCTAGTTTTGACAGATAACTGACAGGTCAGCAGATTACACATTTATTTTAATGTTTATTAATAGATTATGAACATAAAGATGTTACTGTACCTTGGAAATGATCCATGGATAATCCCGTGTCTCATGTTAGGTGATTTACATATTCTGTATGTTAATCCATTCTGTAATTTTCAACCAATGAATTAATGTGTTTAACGATAGTAGTGTGCAAGCGATTTTGGCGGAATGTCAAGTGTGGGATTGGAGCTGGTGGGCGAGTGGATCAGCGCGGTTAGCAGATTAATTCAAGTACATTTATTAAGAATAAACGCCTATGCCCTTGACTTGAAATGTTCTGTGCACTTGGTCTGGTTACGGTGTGTAGTTGCTAGTTTCGATGACGCGAGACAACAAACTCGATATGTTTGTAATTGAATTATTGTTTTTCTGAAATGTGATGGCTCCCATTCTCCACCCCGCACGTTGGGTTTGCTCTGCCGCTTCTCCGAGGAGATGGCTCATTTCGTCTTATTTCACCCCCCCCCCTTCTGAGTCTGAATTCGAGTTGGATCCGATGCAAATAAATATACCGTGACATCCAGTTGGGGAATGTATTGATCTCTAAGTGTGGGAGAGGGAGAGGGGGAGGGGAGGTAGACGGATACGGAAACAGATTAATCAGAACAATGTGTGATTAACTAAATGTATGACTGCAATCCAAACAAAATATATGTGTTAGTAGCAGTATATATAACGGAATGAAAAATGTAATCCTAATAATGTATACGTTTAAGATGCTTGCCATAATTTGATTATTTTGAATGAATATCATAATTAGAAGGATTTCCCCCTTTTTTAAAAAAAAGCTTGTATCACAGGAATTTGTGGTGGTGATCTAGTGTACGTGCTGGCAAAATGTTTTAAGTTTCCTCATGTAACAGGTAAGTTTAAATTCATTCCTAATCACTATGATTTTGCTTGGGCAAGATGAGAACACCAAACTGTCAACATAATGGTGTGATGTCAACAGCAGTGAATTTTCAAATGTTATGGGTGGACCTGGAAGTTGAGAAGCAGGAAGCTTTCTTATATGAAGTTGGAATTGTTCATGTTTGTGACTGCTGTTATAACAGGAAGCAAACTGATCATACTGTTCAGTAAAAACAAAATTCTGTAGTTCCGCTACCGCGTTTGAATTTTGCTTAATGCCAAAAATAATGCAAAGGACTGTTTTGTTACAATTGAAGAATCAACAACATATTTATCTCCATTGGTTATCGTTGAACATCATGGATCAATTCATTATAAAATATATTCCAATATATTTGTTTCACATTAATGTGGATATTTCAATTATTAGCCTTATGAACCAGCATTTGGAAATGATAGGAGAAGCAAATTTAATTTGTGCTGAGAATTTAGCAGTAGTAGTGAAATCACTTGAGATGAGTATTGTGATCTCGGGGGTTAGGGAGGATTCTCTTAAGGAGGATGCCTGTGCATGACTTTGTTTAATATGGAGAGGTTGATGCATGGACATCCACCACACTGTCCTTGACAGGTGGGTTCAGAGCCCAGTGGCATGGAATGCAATTCACCGCTGCAGCGGCATGGAATGCAATTCACCGCTGCAGCCTTTCACTGCAGTGGTGATTTGTCATCATCTTCCACCAGTTGCACCACTGAGGTCTTGGTTGGATCACTCTTTGAAACTTCACTCCTTGGCTTTACTGTGATGGGCGCCCCTACCAGGAGTGAAGTGCCAGATGGCATTGCCCTTGGGAGGAACTCATAAACCTCTCCGCCAGGACAAGGTGGCAATCCTCGGGGAAGAATGCAGTCGGACTTGAAAGTATTGGAACATAACTTCAAGTTTATAATTGGATGACAGGTGAAAGTATTGATTTTTGAATTTGCAAATTGCAGTGGGAAGGGAAAGATATCCTCACTTTTGAGGTTCTTGGAAAGTTTGAGAGCAATGCAATGTGAACCTTCCATCATTGGAAGGAGAAATATGATGTGTGGAGGTGTATTTAAACCAGGCTAGAGACAGGAATCGGTGGATGTCAGAGAAATGTGAAAGTAGAAGTTTGGAAATGGGAATGCAAGACAGAACAACTTGGACAAGTAGAGATCTGCTCCATCTTCCTTTTTCAGGAGTGTGTGAGAAAGTATCTGGAATGTTGTTCAATAATTTAATTTTGAGGATAAATTCAGGTCCTGTGGATGATGAGGGGCATTGGTTGTGTGGATGGCCAGAAGCTTTTTCCCAGGGCTGAAATGGCTAACACAAGGGGACATAGTTTTAAGGTGCTTGGAAGTGGGTACAGGAAGGATGTCAGGGGTAAGTTTTCACACCGAGGGCTGGGTGCGTGGAATGTACTACCGGTGGCGGTGGTGGAAGCAGATGCAATAGGGTCTTTTAAGAACCTCTTAGCTAGGTATATAGAGCTTAGAAAATAGAGAGCTATGAGCTTGGGAACTTCTCGGCGGTCTTGAGAGTAATTCTTGGTTGTCACAACATTATGGGCCGAAGGGCCTGTAATGGGCTGTAAGTTTCTATGTCCTGAATTTATTAAGTTATGATTTGTAAAATTGTCATTTTCAATCTGGGCTTACATTTAAACTTCCTGGAAGCAGTTTTATTAATGGCAAAAATATAAGAATTTCCTTTAAGATGTTCAGGGGATATTTGCACGGGGTTCTGCGTAGATACGTTCCATTGAGACAGGGAAAGGATGGTAGGGTACAGGAACCATGGTGTACAAAGGCTGTTGTAAATCTAGTCAAGAAGAAAAGAAGAGCGTACGAAAGGTTCAGAAACTAGGTAATAATGGAGATGTAGAAGATTATAAGGCTAGCAGGATGGAGATTAAGAATGAAATTAGGAGAGCCAGAAGGGGCCATGAGAAGGCCTTGGCGGACAGGATTAAGGAAAACCCCAAGGCATTCTACAAGTATGTGAAGAGCAAGAGGATAAGATGTGAGAGAGTAGTACCAATCAAGTGTGACAGTGGAAAAGTGTGTATAGAACCGGAGGAGATGGCAGAGATACTTAATGAATACTTTACTTCAGCATTCACTGCGGAAAACGATCTTGGCAATTGTAGGGATGAGTAGCAGTGGACTGAAAAACTTGAGCATGTGGATATTAAGGACGAGGATGTGCTGGAGCTTTTGGAAATTGGATAAGTCACCGGAACCGAACTGGATGTACCCCAGGCAACTGTGATAAGTGAGGGAGGAGATTGCTGGGCTTCTGGTGATGACCTTTGCATCATCAAATAGAATGGGAGAGGTACCGGAGGATCGGAGGGTTGCAAATGTTGTTCCCTTATTCAAAATAGGGAGTAGGGATGACCCAGGAAATTATAGACCAGTAAGTCTTACTTCAGTGGCTGGTAAGTTGATGGAGAAGATCCTGAGAGGCAGGATTTATGAATATTTGGAGAAGCGTAATATGAAAAGGAATAGCCAGCGTGGCTTTGTCAAAGGCAGTTCGTGCCTTACGAGCCTGATTGAATTTTTTGAGGATGTGACTGAACACATCGTTGAAGGTAGAGCCGTAGATGTAGTGTATATGGATATCAGCAAAGCATTTGATAAGGTACCCCATGCAAGGCTTATTGAGAAAGTAAGGAGGTATGGGATCCAAGGGGACATTGCTTTGTGGATCCAGAACTGGCTTGCCCACAGAAGGTAAAGAGTGGTTGTAGACGGGTCATATTCTGCATGGCGGTTGGTCACCAGTGGATGCCTCAGGGATCTGCTCAGGGACCCATACTCTTTGTGATTTTTATAAATGACCTGGATGAGGAAGTGGAGGGATGGGTTAGTAAATTTGCTGATGACACAAAGGTTGGGGGTGTTGTGGATAGTGTGGAGGGCTGTCAGAGGTTACAGCAGGACATTGATAGGATGCAAAATTGGGCGGAGAAGTGGCAGATGGAGTTCAACACAGATAAGTGTGAAGTGGTTCATTTTGGTAGGTCAAATATGATTGAATCCATAGGACACTCAAAGCTGCTACAAAGTTGACTCTGTGGTTAAGAAGGCATACGGTGCATTGGCCTTCAATTGTGGGATTGAGTTTAAAAGCGGAGAGGTTATGTTGCAGCTATGTAGGACCCTGGTCAGACCCCATTTGGAGTACTGTGCTCAGGTCTGGTCGCCTCACTACAGGAAGGATGTGGAAACCATAGAAAGGGTGCAGAGGAGATTTACAAGGATGTTGCCTGGATTGGGGAGCATGCCTTATGAAAACAGGTTGAGTGAACTCGGCCTTTTCTCCTTGGAACGATGGAGGATGAGGTGTGACCTGATAGAGGTGTACTAGATAATGAGAGGCATTGATTGTGTGGATAGTCAGAGGCTTTCTCCCAGGGCTGAAATAGCTCGCATGAGGGCATAGTTTTAAGGTGCTTGGAAGTAGGTACAGAGGAGATGTCAGGGCTAAGTTTTTTTCTGCAGAGAGTGGTGATTGTGTATAATGGGCTGTTGGTGGTGGTGGAGGCAGTTACAATAGGGGTCTTTTAAGAGACTTAGGAAAATAGAGGGCTTTGGGTAAGCATAGGTATTTCTAAGGTAAGGACATGTCTGGCACAGTTTTGTGGGCTGAAGGGCCTGTATTGTGCTGTAGGTTCTCTATGTTTATGAATAAAAATGAGGAAATAAGCACATTGAGAGACTTTAAAAGTTCAATGGCTATATGCGTGAATTGAGCTAATAAAGAGGAAGGACTGTAAGGCCCTGTATGTTGCATTGCTGCTTGCAAGCATAATGGGAATAAGAATTAATAATTAAGTGAGAAAGACCAGCTTGAGTTCCAGAAATTAAAAACATCAGTGGAAGTACACAGAAAGTCAGTTTGAGTTCCTCATTGTTGATCTTAGTCACTGTCTGTGCGTGGATAATTGAGAAATGTAGAATTGTAGTTGATTGAGATTTCTCCCATCCTGAGGAGTCACTTGTATTTAACCCCATGTTCATGCTCATTTATGACCACGAGGGTGAGATGCTAAAACGAAGGTGAGGTCTGTGGGGAAACAACAAATAATTAGCTTCAGTTTTTATAAAGTAGAATCACTTTGTGTAACTTTTCAGATTGTAAAGATTTTGTTCTGGGGAAGAGTGAAGACAAAGATTTCTGCACCCCACCAATCACCTTGGAACACTTTCTTGCAACTCCCCTGGCCCCCTCTATGCTGGCCCCATTATGCCTCTTCACTTTCAGTCCTGATGCAGCAGGGTTTCAACCCAAAACATTGATAAATTTTTTTCATTCACATCCCCCCCCCCCCCCCCCCCCCCCCCCGAATGCTGGTTGATCTGCTGAGTCATTTCAGCAGATTCTGTGTTACTCTGGATCTCTGCAAATGATAACTATTGTATTTCATAATGTTTTCATTTATAGCAAGTAAAGCTCTTAGGAAACAGCATACTAAAAGTGTAGTGCCGAATGGATGCTATTTTGCTGGAAACTTTGGTGGTACCTCTGTCTGTTTTCTCCATAGAATGTAAAATAGTGTATTGAGGAATGGGGGAACTACCCAATGTCCTGCTTGATCCTTGAATCACCTTAGTAGTATCTGGTCATTATCAGTTTTGATATTTGTAAGCGTTATCTCTGTGCAAATTGATTGTCCTGTTTCCTACAGTGCTGCAGTCACTAAACATCAAAAATACTTAATAGGTTATAAGATGATTTTTTGGAAGATTCCAGGGAAGTGAAAGGACTGTATAAGTACATATTTTTCTTATAAATAGCAAATAATTTATTCAGTATTATTTCATTTTTTCACATATTGTGTAATGTTCAGGTTGAGAAGATTCAGATCAGATTTTTCATGCACTCATGTCTATATATAAATATCTAAATGCCACTGTGTATAAATAGTAAATAGGAAAATGGAGGAACTAAATATGAGAAGGAGCATAAGTATTTTACAAAAGTACTAGCCAATCAATTTCTCTTGCTTAAAAACTTACTAGTTGGAGCATTCTTGAAATAGAACAAATTTAATAAAAACTAGTTACAAGAATATTGACATGAATTAACTCAATTGATTTGAACTTGTCAGCACCTGAATATCTAGCATCTGGAAGAAGCTAATGTGAGCTGATTGATATCAGCAACACGAAGCAAGAAGGGAAAGTATATAATCAACATGGATTCCTGAGGGTACATATTTTATATATAATATTCCACTCTCAAATATTTTTGGAACACTGGATGTGATTAACAGTGATTCAGGGGTTTGACATTTTATACATTTTCATATCTGAAAGACATTTAAACAGTATTTGGGGAAAATGCATCACCAATCAGCAGAGGATTTGTGTGTCTTTGCTTTTAGCTTCAACCAGATAATTGTGACGATAATGAGCCTCAGATTACTAAATGGCATCAGAATTGCAAGTCTCTACCATTGTATAAATCCTTTAGACTGAAGGAAGCTTACCAATTCTGGTTGGGGGTAGGTATGTAGTTGTGATTATTTTCACACATAATCCAAGACACTGCAAATCACTGAATAAATTGGAAATTTGGCTGTGTCAATGCTACTCAAATAACAGTTGACACCACTTTTTTGTTGTGAAATTCATAATGCATATATCAATATAAATTCATACTATTGAGTTCAAATCATAAAATAAGTTATTTATTATTACAATTTGTACCTTGTTTGACAATTACCTACGAACATTTAACAATTAAAGAAATCCCCAAAACAATAATATAACTTTAACAGATTTAGTTTCAAATGATTTAAGCAGATCTGCTTAGTGCAAATGGTGACTGAAACCCAAAATCATACTTTTATTGGAGCTACTTACAGTGATTAATTATGAAATTAGGTGTAATTATTTCTGGAAGTATATAGAATTTGAATTTGCTGTAAGGCTACTGGGCTAGACAATATCCCAGGCCGAGTTCTGGAAGAGTGCACACCAGCTCACTGACATCTTCAATACTTCATTCATCCAGGTTGCTGTCTCCACTTGCTTCAAATCAGCCATTATTTCCTCTTAACCAAAGAACTCTTCTCCTTCAGAATGAATGACTACTGTCCAGTGGCACTGAAGCCAATCGTCATGAAGTACTTTGAATGGCTGGTAATAGCATGCATCAAAAACTCTATTCTTGCCACACTGGACACTCACTAGTATGCTTGCAGGCAGAACTGCTCTATTACAGATGCCATAGCATCTCGTATCTGTCATGCACTTGGCCCTGACACACCTAGAAAGGAAGAACATTCAAGTCAGAATGCTGTGTCTGGATTTCAGTTTGGCATTCAACACGATTGTCCCACAGACCTTGGTGAACAAACTCCTACTCCTCAGTCTGCACATACGATAGCACCACCAGGGCCTGCGCTCTAGGCTTCTGTGCTCACCACAGCATCACTCTTACTCGCCACACCATGGGCATCCTCTCGTGACGGCCAGGTATGGGCCCGAAACTCCAGACTGTTCAATTGGGTGTTGAACTTCCTAATCAACAGACCTCAGAGAGTCAGGATCCTCTCCATCATCCTCAACATGTGCTGAGTCGACTGCTGTACACTCTGCTCACATGTGAAGCCAAGGCCTGGTGTCAGGCAAATAACCTCTTCCTCAACGTCAACAAGACAAAAGAGATGGTTATCGACTTTAGGAGAGCTCGTACCTCTCAGACCCCTCTTTATATTGGCGGCAGAACGGTGGAAACTGTGAGCAGTTTCAAACTCCTGGGAGTGCACATCGCACACAACCTCTCATAGTCCCAGAATAGATCCTACACAGTCAGGAAAGCTCACCAACGCCTCTACTTTCATATGACTATTTACAACCTTCCACGGATGCCTATAGGGAGCATCACTGCATGGTATGGAAACTGACTGCGGCTGAATAGAAGGCTCTACACTGTGTAGTCAAAACTGCCCGCATCACCAGCAGCAGCCTACCCACCAGCAAGGGCATATATATAGAAAAAGACCAGCAATATCACGAAGGATCCTACCACCCTGCACATGGACTGTTTGTCCCACTCCCATCAGGGAGGAGGCTATGTAGCATCCACACCAGGAATGCCGGTTTCAAAAACAGTTACTTTCCCCAAGCAGTAAGACTGGTCAACAACCTCACCCACTAAGCTACCTCATCACACCCTCCATGACTTTATCACTTTCTGTCAGTTACCTTACCTATGGACTCACTCGTGTCTAGTGTCACTTTAATCTGTTTGTATAAGCTATCTAATGTTTTTTTTGTGTTTTGCCGCAACAGCATGCATGGCAGGACCAGCAGGTTCATTAATAGTTACTTTCTCAAGTGATAAGGCTGAAATGTCTCCACCCACTAACCCACTCCACCACATCCCCCACCACCTCTCCTTTATTATTTCCTGTCAGAGTCACCTGTGTACCTTATGTACGTACAATCTATGTAGATAAACTCAATTGTGCATCTCTATTTATTGTGGTTTTCTTTGGGCTGCATTCAATCTAGAGTTACAATTATTTCATTCTCCTTTTACACTTGTGTACTGGGAAATGACATTAAACAATCTTGAATTTACATAGAGGCATTTTATTTTGTTATATAAATTTAACAAAAAAAAATTGTGCTTGTGTACCTGCCTTGATTTCTGTGTTAAGAATGTACACTTGAGCAGATTCAATTTGCATTCAAGACATTGTTGCTTTGATGAAATGAGGCAGAGAGAAAGCTGGCAGAAAATAACTTGAGTAGGCATGGAACAGGCAATGGAACAATGCAATGAATTCTGCAGTGTCCAGAGAGGGAGAATAAGTTTCAGAAATTGATTTTGGCGAGTATCATCCTTGAAATGCTGGCTCATCCTCTTAAAAGCAGGTCTGTATTTGACAGTCCAGTCTGCTTGAGCAGGGAGTCTACTGATTTTACAGCAGAGAGATCGAGCAGTGACCTAAAGAGTGCCTGCAAAAATCTCAGGCTTTTCGGGCAGTTTTTGGGAACAAGACGAGGTCGTTTTTTAAGTAGCTGGGGTGCTAGTCACACCTCACCTACTTACTGCAAACGAGAAATTCTGCAGATGCTGGAAATCCAAGTGGCAAGTTCCTCCACCGTTTTGTGTGTGTTGCTCCTCTACCTACTGTTTCCTTTCTCACTCCATCACACTCTCAAGACTTAGACACTGATATATGAATTTGTTATATGGAGTATCTAACCATTGCAGCGTGTAATTGTTTCCCTTCCTTGTTTCTTTGATTTGTAGCCCAGGAAGATAAAGGAATCATGGTTCTTTCCCCAACTTCTATAGACTTCCTTTTTCGATCAAGGTTGCAGAAATGATAAGTTACCGCCTTTACCCGGTCCTGATGAAGGATCTTGTCCTGAAATGTTTATTCCTCTCCATATATGCTTCCAGACCCGTCTGCATACTTGGCCACAAAGCCATCAACTCCATCATCCAAATCATTGGCATATAATGTAAAAAGAAGTGATTCCAACACAGAGCCCTGTGGAACACCTCTAGTCACCATCAGCTGACCAGAAACTGTTCCCTTTTTTCCCACTCTTTGCCTCCTGTCAATCATCCAATGCTCTATCCATGCTAGTATCTTTCCTGTAATGACATGGGCTCGTAGCTTATTAAGCAGTCTCGTGTGGCACCTTGTCAAAGGCCTTCTGAATATCCAAGTACACAACATCCAACTTTGTCTATCCTGCTTGTTACTTCTTCAAAGAATTCCAACAGATTTGCCAGGCAAGATTTTCCCTTGAGGAAACTGTGCAGACTATTGGTGTACATTATCCTGTGCCTCCTAGTACCCTGAAACCACATCCTTAACAACCGACTCCAATATCTTCCCAATGACTGAGGTTAGACTAACTGGTCTAATAGATAGATTGATGCATCTTGCGATGCACTCAGACACTTCATCAGTGATGTAACCCGGGGTCGTGGGGCGTTTCAGCATCAGACACCCTTACCCGGGCGACCCTGCTGGGGTTGATTAGGCCTGAGAAGCATTCTACCATGGATCACTCCTGATCCACAGCCATCTCGAGGCTCGCTCCGCTGCCTCTCTGGTGTTCCTGACGGCTCCTGAGATGCCCATCCAGCTGTGGGCTCGACAGGGGGATTGACCAGGAAACCTTCTGCAGCACACCTCTGCATGCCCGCCTCCCCTTGTTGCAGCACTCCATCACCAAGTCTCGGTACTTTGTCTTTTTCCTTTCATGGGCGCCTCCATCCGGTCTTCCCAGGGAACGGTCAGCTCCAACATGGCCACCTGTCTAGATGGCTCTAACAGCAGCCCTATGTCTGGCCGGAGCATCGTTGAGGAGATGTGCTCGGGAAAGCTGAGCTGTTTCCCTCAGTCGACTCTCTACTGCCAGTCCTTTGCTGTTCCTAGGAGAATTGCACGCTCCTTGGATTGGATTTGTGTCTTCTCCCCTGCCCTGATTTTAAAAACAATGCTTGCTTCGCTGGCCGATGGCTGTGCACAAGGTGTCAGCAACTGTCTTCAGCACCTGGCCGTGGCACCAAATGATAGCATGCCTCCCCTGGGGCTTTTGGGCAGCAGCTGAGGAAGTGCTTGAGTGTTCCCTTCCCTCAGTCCAGGGAGCATGCTGGTCTTTTGGCCTTGCCCCAGCAGTCTAGGTTGGCCGGGCTTGGCGAGACATCATTGACGGATTGGATCAGCAACTTGATGCCAGGTTTCTCCCCGTGAGATGTTGCAGTCCTTTACCTGGTCCCACTGTGTCCACGAGCTTTGTTGCCGTGTGCCAGTAATCTTGCTGACGCATAGCTCTTCCACGGCAGCTTCACCTCCTGCTGGACCGATTGGCGCCTTACCCTTCTTTGCACCTTATCGTAGCGGACTGTTGGGGAGTAACCCAAGCCCACCTAATCCAGTGCCAGCGAGCCCACCAGTGTACCATGGTGCAGCTGTGCTGTGGCTTGTTCAACTGCATCCTGCACCCTCCACCTCCTACCTGCCCTCACCTCTGCTGACTTGGCCAACATTGACAAGGAGATGCTCACAGACACTGTACATCCTGTCATGATCCCCTTCCCAAGATGATGCCAATCAGATGTGACTATCCCAGAGGTGACTCTTAGATTGAAATTACTATAAGAGTCCAGCACGAGTTCCCTGGTCCTGATTGGGACATGGTGGTACTTAAGGACAACTTCAGCCATCTTATGCGATATTGAACCACCCAGAGCACGGGGAGATCTCCTTTGCCTTCATGTGCTTCTCTGATCGACAGAGTGATCACTCTTGTATGCTCTAACCACTCCTGGACCTGCGCTGTCCCAAGCTGCTGTACTGAGGTGACAATGTAATGATTCTTCAGGAGGTACTCTGTTAGGCGTCGGGCAACAACACTGAAAAATATCTTCCCCTCACCGCTGAGCAGTGAGATGACTCGAAACTGCTTGATGTTCTTGGAGTTCTCCTCATCGGGAATCCAAATACCGCCTGCGAATCTCCATTGGTGGGCCACCTTCCCCCTCCCCCCCCCACCTCCAGATCACCCTGAGGATCCTCCACAGTGGGTACAGAAGTTTGGGACACCACTTGTATATCTTGTGTGGTACTCTGCTTGGTCCAGGTGCTGAGCTTGCCCCAGCTGCTCTTTCTGTTTCTTGGACCTCTTTCAAGCTGGGCTCCCTGCTCTCAAGCTCAGGGATGGGTGCTAGTGGACTTATCAGGCCCCAAGTCTTGCTCCCTGGTTGCATCTGCCTTGGTGTCCTGGAGATGCTGATTCCCTTTGGGCAAGATAGGTGTCCACCCTGCCTTTGTCAAAGCAGCTTCTTAGAAAATGGATCAGCTGTGAAGGCAGCCCTCTTTCTGGCCCTCTCCCTCCTGTGCCATTCTGCCCTGCGGAGGGTGAGGAGCTCCTTCTATAATTTCCTTCCTTCTGCCTCTCTCCCTTCTTGAAGAGTGGAATGACATTTGCAATTTTCAAGTCCTCCGGATTCTTGAAAGATCATTACTAATGACAGAGATTTTCTCTGAAAATAAGATAAAGGTTTGCACATCAATGTTTCTAAATTATTGGTAATTGTTAGAAAATTGTCAAATACCTTATTATAATAATCAAATGTGTAAGGGTTGTCCATAAACCAAATTAGAGTCATTACACATCATAGATGCAATCAATGTCTTTCTTAATCAGAATCAGATTTATTATCACCGACTTACATTTTGTTGATTACTCTAGCAGTACAATGCCAAGACAGAAAATTACTATAAATTACAAAAATAAAATCAAAAGTGCAAAATAAAAAAGAATAACTGTGTAGTGTTCGTGGACCATTGAGAAATCTGATGGTGGAGGGGAAGAATCCTTTCTTGAATTGTTGATGTGGATCTATAGGCATACAGTCCTGACGTAATAATTTCATCTATGTATCAAACTGATTAAAAACCATAGTACAATTGAGTATGTAACTAATGTGCAAGTGTACTGCAGAAAATTAATAGTTAATAACAGTCATGTAAAAGAGAAATCCCAATTTAACTTAAAGCTAAAATTTGTCATTTATTTGCTATTCTGAATACATTATTCCGATTGGTAGACTTGGAAACCTACAAAACTATGGTTACAGTCAGTCTGCCCTCCGCAGGGCAGAATGGCACAGGAGGGAGAGGGCCAGAAAGAGGGCTGCCTTCACAGCTGATCCATTCATTAATTTCATGAATCGTGTAAATAATATGTTACATAAGGGAAGAATCTGCTGACAGTAACTGAACAATTGAGTTTGCATTTAGGTGGCTGTAAGCACTTGACAGCCAGTGAAGTTTTTTTTAAGTCACAGTTATAATGTAGGAAAGGAAGCAACTAAATTTTGCACAGTGTGTTCCTGCAAATGTTAGTGAGATAATTGACCATTTTCCATTTTATTAGTGACATTGATTGTGGAATATATGTTTGATGCAGGACACAAAGAATAATGTCCCTGCTTTCTGAAACAGTCTTGGGATCTTTTATGTTCTCCTCTGGAAACAGACAAGATCTAATTTCAGCAGATTAAACAAAAGATAGCTCCTCCAACGTGCAGAGTTTCTTTAGCAATGTATTCAAGTATCAAGTATTGTTATTTGAATAACAATATAGCACATTAATTAAATCATGTGCTTGTCAACATGATATTTGGCCAGATTTTTTGCAGGATTTGTGATTTAATCAATGACTAAGTAAGCTGATTTACATCTAAGTAAACATTTTTTGATCTATTAGGGAGAATTTGCACTTACGTTTGTCTTTTTTCTTAATTATCAACCCTGGAGATTTATGCCATCTCAAATAATTATGGCACAAAATAAAGCTCACCTCAATACAAGGTTCATTTATTTAAAGGAAAAAATCTCTAAAGACACCATTTAGTTAAGATTCTAATTCTTCAGTGGTATTTTCATAACCTTTGCTCATGGTTCCTAATTATCCGTTTATATTTTCTGTACATATTTGACATTGTAAAGTATTGGCCTACATTATGTAGAGTGGGTTCATTGCCTGAACTCACCACTGAGATAGATAGTGCAATTGACCCATACTTAGTAGTGTTATTTGTACGGAAGTCCTGTTGGTATGACAACCTCTAAGACCTAGTGGGCTATTATGGCTTTTCATTATCTAATTGGGTCACTTGAGTGGCCAGAACAAACACAGCGTAACATTCGAAAACAGAATGCAAGTGCAATTAAAAATAAAAAATAACAATAAAAAACTACATCAGAAAAATATGACAAAGTACATGGACAAGAAAATCTGCAGATGCTGGAAATCCAAGCAGCACACATAAAATGCTGGAGGAACTCAGCAGGCCAGGCAGCATCTATGGAAAAGAGTAAACAGTCAACGTTTCGGCCGAGACTTGATGAAGGGTCTTGGCCCAAAACTTCGACTGTTCGCTCTTTTCCATAGATGCTGCCTGGCCTGCTGAGTTCCTCCAGCATGTTGTGTGTGATGACAAAAGACGTAAGCATTTTTAAGTAGTTTTTAAAAAAAAAACATTAATTACATAACACTGGACAACAAGATTTTGCTTCCTGAATATCTCTGGGTGTACCTGAGGGATTTTGGATTGCTGATCATGAAAATCACCGTGAAATCTCCCTTTCGCACACCATTTATTCTGAAATCACCAACCTTTGTTATTTCAATTCATAATTCAAGACAATTAGAAAACTTTTCAGCTTGTCCAGGCATGCTTTGGCAGGGTGGATATAGCATGGCAGGACAGGCTTTAGAAAGGCTATAAAGAGCATCATGTACACACCACTCTGTGCATTGCGTTCACATGTAAATCAGTTTGCAATCATGTCCTGCACGTACGGTATATTGTGTGTAATTATAATAAAATAATTGTATTTTCAGGAATGTTTGTGATAGAAAAATGTCCCGTTGCAACAACTGTGATCCTTTCTGTTGTATTTGTGGCAAGTATACGCTTAAATCTCAAAGACTGAGCACGACTCTTCTTAATAAGAAAGCCTACGAATTCCACTTCGGCTGTAAAATTAGCGACCAAGACAAAGCTTGGGTTCCTCACATTTGCTGCATAACATGCGCTGTCCGTCTTGGAGCTTGGCTCAGAGGTACTTGGAAGTCAGTGCTGTTCACTGTCCTGGTGATATGATGAGAGCAGAAGAATCATGTGACAGACTGCTGCCACTTCTTTCTGATCAGTGTGTTTGGTTTCTCTGTTTAAAAACAGGAAATCAATTGAATATACCAATCTCCCTTCAGGCATGAGACGTGTGATGCATGACGACAGTCTTCCAGTACTGAAGTACGTGAGGTCTAGAGGACGCAGACAAAGATGCCATGAGGCAAGAACCAGGAATGGAAAACAACACGAATATTGATGCAGATTTTGAACTTCTTATGTCGAGTGAGCCTCAATCTGAGTTAAATGACCTGGTCAGAAACTTGTGTTTGTCAAAGGTGACGGCAGAATTACTGGGTTCAAGACTGCAAGGATGGAATCTGCTGTCAGCAGGCACAAAAATTTTCATGAAGGATTTCAATATTTGAGACAGATGTTTCCCAGAATAAATGATTCCAAGATTAAGGAAGGCTTTTTTGTTGGTCCACAAATCGAACAGGTCATCAATGACAGGCAATTCGAAGAACTTCTAGTACGACCGGAAAAAATCACATGGAAGGATGTTAAAAATTTTCTTGGCAATTACAGAGCACCAAACTATATGCAGCTGGTTGACAACATGCTTCAGGTATACAAAACCATGAAGTGTAACACGTCACAACAGATTCATTTTCTGCATTCACATTTGGACTATTTCCCTGCAAATCTATGACAGGTACGATGAGAATGGTGAAAGGTTTCACCAGGACTTTGCAGTCGTGAAGAAACAGTACCAGGGCAACTGGAATCCATCAATGCTGGCTGATTATAGTTTGTCAGTTAAGTGAGAAGCCTCAGAAACTGAGAAAAAATGAAAATCATCAACAAAACAATTTTTTCAGTTGAACTATTGCAAAGCATCAGCGCTGTTAAGCAATTAAGCACACTACATTCAATATCTGCAAATTCCTACGTGATACAAGTAGTCTGAATTTATATTTGGGTTCAGCTTTAAGTGGTCTATTAAAACAAAACATTTTGAGGAAGCAACACTTTAAAATTGCTGTCCAGTGGTTTGAAAAAAGTAACAACCTGATTTTCACCTTTTTCTATGCATCTATTAAATCTCCATTCAGATGAATGGACTTACGGATCCTTTTTAAAAATGAAGTACGGTACTCAGAAAATCAGACATCATCTGTGGAGAATGAAGCAGAATTAATATTTCAGTTTGATGACCTTTGATCAGAACTTGCTTCATTATCCTAATGTGTACTACTCTTTAATTTAAATCAGCCTTTCTCAACCTTTTTACCCTGGAGGAACCTTTGAAATAATTTTCAGGTCTCCGGGAACCCCTGAGTAAAAATTATTATCTTTACAACTCACAGTACGTTAGCATGACCAGTAAGTTGTAGATATAATAATTGAAAAATGATTGTCAATGCTTTTTTGAGTAGAGGATGAAATTACAGGCAACCTTTCTTGAAAAAAAAACAGGTAGTTAAGCTTAGTTTGCATTTCTTGAAATTTAGTCTCTTTTTTTCCCTTTCATAAATTTTTAAAACTCATAAGGCAAACATAATAAATTTCTCTAAAGCCAAAATGGCATTTAATTTTTCTAAAGGTAGGCTCAGTAGATTTAATTTAAATAAAGGTTTTACATTGATTTTAATTAATGCTATTTGCAACATGAAAATTTATTGACAATGGTGGATAGTAAAGTTACTTTAATCCATAAGCCAAAGCAATATGAATGAAAATACAGCCTAAGACACAACTTTATACAAAATTTTGAAAAAACATTTTCTTAAGAAGTGACAAGATCAGGCTGAAATATAGGCCTAGCTTGGAAACCAGTGCTTGTTTTTTTTGCTGCACAAATACTCAATTCTGGGTCGAACTTGAGATAAGTACACATGGACTTCACCTTCGAATGAAATAAGACTGTCTCTATCCTTGCTCTTGATGCTTGTTAAACAAGAAAACTTGCTGATACATGTAAGAAGTTGAAAGCTGCAGCAAAATGTTCATTGCTTTCTTATGAATGGCAGGATACAGAAATCCAGAACGTGTCTGGGGCAGGTCAGTATATCTTGCCTTTTTTCTTTTTACAATATTTTTATTCAGAAGAAAAAAAAAGATTTACAGAGTGCAACACATAGATACATCTCAACATAACTTGTGTACATTCATATATTGTAATAAGATTGATCAAAATGTTATAGCATAACACATAAAGGTATACCACTCTGTAATAAAAAATTTAAAGATAGGTCATACATCATAAAATAAATTTTTTATATATAAAAGAAGTCAACCCCCTATATCTTGCCTTGAGTGCAAGATCAGACTGCATCTTACAAAGTTTTTCCTCTTCTCTCAAAGTCATGTTCTCAGGCTGAGCAGAAGATTCAGAGAAAGGGTTCCTCACCCAGTCATACATTTGTGTTGAAAGGGAGGAAAAATACTGTTCAATTTTGTTCTGCAGTTCTTCCAAGTGGTTTTCAATAAGCCTCGAGACTTTCTGATCCCTCCTCACTGCCAAGCTCAAGAAACAATGGAAAGTTTCAAGATTTCCTTTTCCAACATGATTTTTCCAAGGATTTAGTTTCCTTTTAAATCTAGGAATCTTGTCACTTGAAGTCAAAACATTTTCTCCAGGGCCTTGCGGAGATTTGCTAAGTAGGCTAGTTTCTGCAGCCATTCTTCATCTTCAAAGCATTCAGCAAAGTCTGGCCTACTATTCTCTTGAAAGTACTTCTGCAATTCCTCTTTCAGTCCTACCCTCCGTGCTGTGCTGTTCAGTGCTCACGAATTATTAACGGCCTCCCCATCTCATGTCAAAAACTGAAAATGGACTCAACCAAATAAACGTGGCCCTGCTGCGCACTGCTATACTGGGCTGAGGGACCCATAATGAGATGGCTAACGGGGCTGCTCGGTCACTGCCCACCACTGTGAGCGCTAACATCACCGACTTTCAAAAAACTATGTTTTTTTAAAAAATCACAATCTCTCGTGGAACCCCTGTTGAGACACCCTGATTTAAATCATCGAATGCCTCCAACTTCACTAGCTCCAAATACTACCTTGACTTTTGTGGTCCAAAGCAAACATCCACAAATCCTGATCAGTGTTGTAGATCCAGCTAATAGGAGGGGGCAATGCAAAATTAGGAAGTGGGGGATGTGTCTCTGAAAGTTTAAGACAGTGAGATGTGGGGGGGTGGGGGAAGGAAATGTCAGATGTATTCACAACGAATGGTATTTGTTTCTGATTCGTAGTGATATGTGACAGTGACATATGTCAAAGTAATGTGAAAAGAAATATTGTATGATTAAATCAGATAACCTCACCTTGAAGTTACTAACATGGAGACAGTATCTGCAGCCATTTCAATTGCTTATTACTGCGATTGCAGAAACAGTGACAAAGTAACCTCGGAGCAAAACGTGTCATAACCTATCAATCAGGTTTAATCTTGTTTATCATGACTTGTTTAATTAGTCTGATAATCTCACTTCTAAAGTAATCAGATTTAAATATAATGATCTGTTTGTGTCATTTGTTGATGTTTGTGAAAAGAAAGATTTTGATCCCATTGGAAAAATCTTCAGTTTTAACCTTGGGAAAGAATGGGTTTAGTTTACAGAACTTAGATAACAGATATTGTGGAGAGTTTGGTATTCTGCATAATATTAATTTTAATACCCATTTTCTAAACCAAAAAGTTCCAGCTGCTTCTTCCTCTGCCTTTTCACGGTGGTTAGCAGTCCAACTTAAAGATGCATTACAAACCCCAACTGAACTGGAGTGTCATGCAGAGAATTGGGAAATAAAACCCTTACAGAAAGTTGTAACCCAGGGGCGAAGGCTGTTTTGAATAATACTGATGCCCGTTCACGTGGTTTAATAATTTGACACAGCTGTAAATATTTAGTGCCAGTGGCCAAAGTGAAAATGCTCTTTCATTTTTTTCCCTGAAGACATTAACTTAATTGAGATGTAATAATGGAGTGTGCACAAATGGACTATTCCTAGCCATCATCCAAAAAAAAATGGAGACAGCAGTAAAGGATGCTTGCTAACAGATCCCAGTTAGTTTTCATAATAAATTAAAAAAAATACTGATTTCCCTTCAAAATCAGTGACGCCACCGAAGGCAGCCTTCTGTTCATAATGTGTTCAGATTTTAAATAGGAAATAAACATTATTTAAGTCAGGGGTGGGGAAACAAGGCTGTTGTGCTTTGTGTAGACCAGTAAAGGGATCCCACCATCTCTGAGATTACAAAATTTGGAATTTGCAATCATCTGCGAGGATGGAAGTTGGAGATCATGAAATTATAGGAGCTTGGTCAAAATTTGCAAGGATTGCTGAATGTGAATTTCTCAAGTATTGAGAAGGGAGGGGTAATATGGGGCGGGGTTCACTAATGGGATCTTGTGGTCAAAGTGACTTCCTTAGCCTTCAGTATTTCTCTGCCTTCTTTGGGACTCATATTTTCGAAAGTGTCATTGCTGCCACATAGCCGCAAGAGCTCTCAATTACAGTGAAGCACAGTACCGAGCATACGGTGTTTGCTCAGTATCTGGAGCAATACTGAGACTGGTGTTTCCCAGTATCTTGAAATAACCTGAGACAACTGGGGCAGTAAACCAAGTCTGGAATAGAGACCAAAGCCTCGGTATTGTTTAAAGTGTAAATCTAGTGAATTTCCTGGAAGTGAGTTGATTTGAATTCATATGTGTTTTGAAAATCCCATGATGAAATCTCCAGGATTAAAAATAACTTGCATGCACAGTACCTGTTCAATACCTTGAGATAGCCCAAAGGACTTTAGGCCAGCAAAGTATTTTTGAAGAGTAGTCACTCTTATAATGTAGAAAGCTAGTAGCTAGGTATGCACAGCAAGCTCCTGCAAATTAAGTAATGGCTATATAATTGTGTTTCTTAGTTAATGTTATTTGAAATGCAAGTATTGCCTTGGGATATTTTACATCTTCTTAGCCAGCCTTTGTCCTTGCCTTCACTCCCAATTTTGTGGTTTCTGAGACGACTGATGAGGGCATTGTTGGAACGCCTAACCCTTTTACAGACGGGGCAGGTAATGGGAGATGGGTGTATGGATAACTTGTGAGCTGGTCTGTTTCTTCCAATGCCTAAGTGGCAATTCTGTAGGTTCCTGATGCACAGCTTCATGGTTTGGCAAGATGAACATCGGTCACTGTCTTGTGGTAACTGCTATAGAAAGAACGGGTCTTAGAAGCATATCGAAGGGCAGAGGTCACTGCTGTCCAGTTCATCATGTGCATGTTGCCAGTCTGGGAAGTCCTTGAGTCAAGACATGAAATAAAACAATGGAATGGCTTTGAACTGTGAAATCATACACCCCATTGGCTGGTATCATATACAATCCCAAATGAAGGAAGGAGAAAGGAGCTCTTCTACTTTGCAAGTAAGACAAAAGTAAAACTGTAGAAACTGAAAATTTAAAAGGAAAACAGAGTACATGAAATATTCAATTGGTTGGACCTGCAAGGCAAGTTCCCATCCTCTGTGTGACTCTCCACAGAAGCTGGGTATTTTCATTATATTCTGTTTTTTTACTAATGGATTGATAGCAGACCAGCGGGTTACCAGTATGGAGTTAGTAATGTACTTCAATAGATTATTAAATCAATGATTTAGTAGATAATGTAATGCTTTAGTAGGTTATTCTCTGTGCATGTATGTATGTATATATACATAGCAAAAAGGAACTGTCATCAGTCCCTTTTGCTGTGTGGGTAGCATGTGCTTGGTCTAATTGAGTTCTGTGTTGCTAACTGTATAGCAATGATTATTTGTAATACGTTGGCCAGCATGCAGGATTCTCGGAAAATACCACTAGACCAGAGTTTGCAGGCCAAGTACAAATGCTGACAATAACATACAATGTAGAAAGAAGTAATTCAACATTTTAATACTTTTTCACCTTTATTCGTCTGAAAGTAACATCCTAAATATCATATTGCTGAGTTTCTGTCCACTGGTTTATAATATGGGATAGTTTTGGAAATGAGCATAGTGACAGATGCTGCTAAAGAAACAGCAGTGTAACTTTTGATGATACATGTGGCACCAGCTGACTGTGCTCCACGGCTATTCTTACAACAAATGAGTAAACGATTCTGTAAACAACAGAGAAATCCAAACGCTGAGACTTTTTTTCAGAAATTTTACTTCAGATTCTTTAACACTGCCACTTTAAAATTCATTATTGCAACATTTTTATTCTCTGGCAACCCATATAAAAGGGGAAATGGAACAGTGAGAAACAGAAACGCAGTTGGCATTGAGACACAAACTTAAGAAAGGATTTCAGAACAATTATAAATATTGTGGGACAATCAAGATCACTGAAAGCGAATCAGCTGAACCCAATTGAACATTTTCTTTCAATCAAAATGGGCTCCTGCCAAATAGGAAGTTTTTATAGTCATGACAAACCTTGGTTAAATTATCTATGCCATTAATTAGCACAGAAAGGTACAAATAACAGACTCATATTGAAATTTAAATGATGTTTGTTTTGAAGCTAAAAAAAAACATTCTTTGAATTTTATTTTGAAACATCCAATTGGTATGGATCATTATGATGGCTGAAATCTTGAATCAAAAGGTAAAATTTCAAAGCACAAAATTTTAAAACGTCCAAATACAAAAAATGTATCATGACAACGTTGTTATTTCAGATCTGAATTCCAAATTGAATAAAATTTTCACAGAAGCATTTCAACTTTGTGATTATGTTTAATTCATTTCATAAATCAAAATGTTGCTTGAGCCTATTATCCCATTCAATTAAATCGGGGCTGATCTAGATCTCAAATATTTGCCTGCCTCCGACATTTGCCTTCTCTTTATTGATAATCACACCTTGTTGATATCAGTCATGAAAATTCACACAACATCCTCTGTCATTTAGAGCAGAAAATTCCAAATCCCTTTGGAAAAGCTGATTGCTGGTTTCAGTCCTGAGTTGAGGATTTAGACATAGATAGTATGGTCACCAGTTTATTACCGATCACTGATCGTGCTTTAGGAAAACCTTAGACCAATGAATTCCTTCTGGTGAAGGTCCTGGATTTAAACCTAGTGATAATGAAATAACTGATATATTTAGTAATCAAGTCAAGTCACTTTTATTGTCATTTTGAGCATAACTGCTGGTAGAGTACATAGTGAAAATGAGAACTTTTTTTCAGGACCATGGTGTTACATGACACAGTACAAAAACTAGATTGAACTACGTAAAAAAAAAAACAACACAGAAAAAAGCTACACTAGTGTACAGACCTAACCAGGACTGCATAAAGTGCACAAAACAGTGCAGGCATTACAATAAATAATAAACAAGACAATAGGGCAGTAAGGTGTCAGTCCTGGCTCTGGGTATTGAGGAGTCTGAAAGCTTGGGGGAAGAAACTGTTACATATTCTGGTCGTGAAAGCTCGAAAACTTCGGTGTCTTTTCCCAGACGGCAGGAGGGAGAAGAGTTTGTATGAGGGGTGTGTGGGGTCCTTCATAATGCTGTTTGCTTTGTGGATGCAGCGTGTAGTGTAAATGTCTGTAATGGCGGAAAGAGAGACCCCGATGATGATCAAATGGTGTTAGTGACTAAGAGGGCAGATGATAATTTCTTTTTTGCCTGTTCCTGCACTTTATAAACACTGTCTGCTTTAATCTCTGGAGTCTGTGTGTCTATGTGTCCATTCTTCGTCCTATTCAAATAAGCTTTTTTTTTTAGCATTTCCCATATAGAATTTTTGTATAATTAGCAACTTTCTCAGTAGGTTCCAATGTTGGGAAATTATTGCATATCCACTTAAGGGTGAAATGGCTAGACCAGCAATGGTGAAGAAGGAAAGAAGGCTCCTTTGGTATAGAATATTTTCTAAACGGGGAGCAAATTCAGAAATCATAGATCTAGAGGGACTTTGGAGTCATGGTGCAGGATTTTCTAAAGGTTAACTTGCAGCTTTAGTCAGTGGTACAGAAGGCAAATGCGATGTTAGCGTTCATTTTGAGAGGACCAGAATATAAAAGAAAGGCTGTAGTGTTGTGGCTTTATAATACATTGGTCGGACTACACTTGGAGTATTGTCAGCGGTTTTGCACCCTTTATCTAAGAAATGTGCTGGCATTGGAGAGGGTCCAGAGGAGGCTCATGAGAATGATTCTGGGAATGAAAGGGTTTATGTATGAGGAGCATTTGATGTCTCTGGACCTGTACTTGCTTAGAAGAATGAGGGAGGGTCAATGAGTATATTGAAAGGCCTTGATAATGAATTAGGAGAGGATGTTTCCTATAGTGAACACAGCCTCATAATAGGGGGATGTCCCGCTAAAACAAGGTAAGGAGGAATTTCTTTAGCCAGAAGGGAGTGAATCTGTGGAATTCAATGGAATTCTGTGGAATTAAACAGCTGTGGAGGCCAAGTCATTGGGTATATTTAAAGTGGAGGTTGATAGGTTCTTGATTAGTAAGGGCATCAAAGTTTAAGTGGAGAAGGCAAAAGAATGAGATTGAGTGGGATAATAAATCAGCCATGTGGAATGATGGAGTGGACTCAGTGGGTCAAATGGCCTAATTCTCCTCCTGAGTCTTATCTTCTTCTGGCCTGAATGGAAATCAGAACACTGCAGTTTGGAGCCATACTAAGCAGAAAGGAAAAGGATTGTTTTAGTGAACTCAGTCCCGGGAAAAAATGGTTGTAGGAATTCTTCAGTCCAGCCATTTTAGGTAATTTCAACCTCCATAATCAAGTAAGAAGTTGGACACTCACTGATGGATTGCTGTGTTCTGTTCTGTTTGCAACATTTCAGTTAATGAACCAGTCAGTACCTCCATGCAGTAAAACTTGGGCAACTCTGAGTACCACACCTGAGTATTACCTGAAAATACCTGAGTATTTTCACCAGAAGTTACAGCAAACCAGAAGTCTAACTTTTATCCTCTTGACATTCACTGGTATTACAACATGCCCCAAGATCAGTATCTCAGTAGGATGGTGAATTTGTAGAACTTATTACCACAGGCAGCTGTGGAGGCCTAGTTGATGGGTGGAGTTGGTAAACAGCTGGTGGGTTATATAGATAGAGACTGATAGGGAGAGAGGTGTTTTTGTTTTGAAAAAAGATGGGCAAATGGTCAGGAGGGAGGTGGGGATGGTGGGCAGAAGATGATGAGTGGAGATACAAGAAGCTGTGAGGTAACAAAGGTGATAAGTGTAATCAGAGAGGTGAGGGGTTAATGGGCAGAAGGAGCACACTGGGGCAGGGGGTTCAGAGGCCAAATAGGTGCAGTGTGTGCGTGTGATAGGCAGGTGGAATCAAGTGGTGGAAGGCAAAGACTGGCTGGATCAGAAGGATAGGGAAAGGAGTACAGGTTTCCTGATAATGGAAGCATTTAAAGTTGATACATTGGGTTGTGGAACATCAGGTGTTGCCCTTCTTTGCATTTGGCTGCACCGAGACAATGGAGAAAGCCAAGAGTGGACAGGTTGATTTGAGAATGGGAAGCATGTTGAAATGACTATTGAAGATAAAATGCTGGTGATGATTCTCCCACCCACCTGACTCCATTTTCTCTTCACCTGGTTCCACCTATCACCTGCCAATCCCTGCCTCACTCCTCCCTGTCACCCCTTTATATTGACTACTTTCCTTATATATTCTCAGTCTCAGCCGGAGCATTGACTGTTGATAAGACCATAAAACACAGGAGCAGAATTAGGCCATTCAGCCTATTGAGTGTTTCACCATTCCGTCATGGCTGATATATTATCCCTCTCAACCTCATTCTCCTACCTTCTCCCTGTAACCTTTGATACCTGACTAATCAAGAACCTGTCAAACTCTGCTTGAAATATATTCAATGACTTGGCCTCCACAGCTAACTGCAGCAATGAATTCCACAGCTTCACTACAATCTGTCTAACAAAATTCCTCCTCATCTCTCTTCTAAGTGGACGTCCCTCTGTTTTGAGGCTGTGCCCTCTGGTCCTAGACTCCGCTCTATAGGAAACAACCTCTCTACATCCACTGTAACCAGGTTTTAACTTTTAACATTTGATAGGTTTCAATGAGATCGCCTCTCATTCTCTTGAGTTCCAGCAAGTACAGACCCAGAACCATCAAATGCTCCTCTATATGTTAAACTCTTTCATTCCCAGAATTTTTTTTTGTGAACTTCCTCTGGACCCTCTCCAATGCCAGCACATCTTTTATTAGATGAGAAGCCCAGAACTGCTCTCAATACTCCAAATGCAGTGTGACTACTGCCTTAGAAATTCTCAGCATTACATCCTTGCTTTGATATTCTAGTCCTCCCGAAATGAATGTGAACATTGCATTTGCCTTTCTTACAATTGATTCAAGCTGCAAGTTAACCTTTAGGGAATCCTACATGAGCACTCCCAAGTCCCTTTGCACCTCTGAGTACTGATTATTTCCCCCCATTTAGAAAATAGTGTATCCCTTTATTTCTTCTTTCAAAGTGCATGATCATATACTTCCCTACACTATATTCCACTTGCTACTTCTCTTACCATTCTCCCAATCTGTCCAAGTCTTTAAACTGCTTCCTAACACTTTCTGCCCATCCACCTATCTTCATATCATCCACAAAATTCGCCACAAAGCCATCAGTTCCGTCATCAAGATCATTAACATATAATGTGAAAAGAAACAATCCCAACACTGACTCTTTTGTTCTTTTTCTTAGTCTTCTGCCGGTCAGCCAATCTTCTACACATTCCAGTTTCTTTTCTGTAATCCAATCTTGTTAGTAGCCTCATGTGCAGCACCTTATCAGAGGCCCGATGAAAATCGAAATAAACAGCACTGACTGGCCTATGTCAATCCTGCCTGTTATTTCCGTAAATAATTCCAACAGATTTGTCAGGCAAGAATTTCCCTTAAGGAAATCATGCTGATTTCGGCCTATTTTGTAATATGACTCCAAGTGTCCCGAATCCTCGTCCTTAATAATAGACTCCAACATTTCCCAATCACTGGAGTCAAACTAACTGGCCTATGATTTCCCTTCTTCTGCTTCCCTCCTTTCTTAAAGAATCGAGTGACTTTTGCAATTTTTCAGTCCTCCAGAACCATTCTAGAATCTTGTGATTCTTGAAATATCACTACTTATGCCACCATAATTTCATTAGCTATCTCTTTCGGAACACTGGGGTGTATTCCACCTGGTCAGGGTGATTTATTTACCTTCAGACCTTTCAGCTTCCCAAGCATCCTCTTCTTGGTAATTTTTTTTTCTTGGTAATAGAAAATACACTCACTTCTAACCTTTGACATTTCTCGAACTTCTGGCATACTACTGGTGTCTTCCACAGTGAAGAACGACACAAAGTACTTACTAAGTTCATCTGCCAATTCTTGGTCCCCCATTACTACCTCTCCAGCGTCATTTTCCAACTGTCCTATATCTACTCTTGCCTCTCTTTTACTCTATACAATACTGTGCAAAAGTCTTATTTATATATACACACGTTAGCTAGGGTGCATAAGACTTTTGCACAGTACTGTAATAATGTTATGTATTGCACTGTACTGTTGCTGCAAAGAGAAAAACAAATTTCATGACATATGTGAGTGATGATAAAACTGATTCTGATACGGGTCTGTATTGTGGACTGAGAGTGGGAAGGGGGCAGGGAGAGGGGAATCATGGTTGGGAAAAGGGGAAGTGAGAGGAGAGGAAGCAGGAAGTGCCAGAGCGACATTCTGTAATGATCAATAAGCTGATTTGGAATCAAATGACCTTGCCTGATGTCTCATTTCTGGGTGAGTCTGCATATATGTATATCCTGCCCCAGAACCCCTCCTTTGCCACTTGTCCCACACCCCTGCCATTGTGCTCCACCCTTGCAATTGCCAATATCTTTTGCTCCTGCCAGATTTAGAAACTTGCTTTCAGCTCCACATTGAAAAATACAGTACTGTGTAAAAGTCTTGAGTACCGGTACTCTAGCTCTATTATTGTGCCCAAGACTTTTGCACAGTCATGCATATGTGAAAAAAAATCACTTGGTTTCCTCTTTTGTATTATTGGTTTGCTTACCTTTGTATTTCATCTATTCTCTCCTTATGGCCTCCTTGGTTACCTGATGGATTTAAAAGCTTCTGAATCCTCTGATTTCCCAGTAATTTTTGCTATATTTGCTTTCATGCTGTCCTTAACTTCCCTTGTCAGACATGGTTGTCTCAAAGTCGCTTTAACAACGCTTTTTCTTTAGGATGTATCTATCCTCTGCCTTTCAAATTGTTCCCAGAACCTCCAACCATTGCTGTTCTGCCATCATCCCTGACACTACTCCCATCCAATCAACTTTGGCCAGCTCCCCTCTCATGTCTCTGTAATTCCCTTTACTCCACTGTAATACTGATACATCTGATTTTATCTTATTGTATTATGATCTTTATCTCCTAGAAGTTCCTTTACCTTAAGCTCGCAAAAGAAATCTGGTTCATTGCACAGCACCCAATCCAGAATCGTTTTTCCCTAGCTTAACCGCAAGTTGCTCTAAAAAGCCATCTTTTAGGCATTCCTTCTCTTGGGACCTAGCACCAGTTGGACTTTTGCTATCTACCTGCATGTTGAAATCCCCGATGATTATTGTAACATTACCCTTTTTACATGCCTTTTCTGTCTCCCATTGTAATTTGTAGCCCACATCCTGGCTACTGTTAGGAGGCCTGTATATAAACACCCATCAGGGTCTTTTTTTACTCTGCATTTTCTTAACTCTACCCACAAGGATTCTAAATTTTTTGATCCTATGTCACTGGATTGTTGCTGTTCACTTCAATTGTTTGCGTGATTTGTGGTTTTTTTCCCCCTTTAGTTCTTTCGAGTCTCTTGCTTTGTGGCTACCTGTGAGCAAACAAATTTCAAGCTTGTATAATTTATATATTCTTTGATAATAAATGTGCTTTGAACTTTAAATATGCCTCTTTGAATACTAATGGGTGGGAGAATGACCTATAGGGGAAGCCACAGCGACCAGGTCTCTGGCAATCAGTCTTGCTCTGTGGCTCAGAAGAGGGACGACGGCCAGTTCCTTAACATGGTTTCTAGGGAGCTGCAACTTGATGCACTTCATGCAGATGTCAAATATTCCACTTACCTTGGACCCTTTGCCTCCATAGATGCTGTGCAACGCTGTTGCTCAGTGGGTTATTTTTCCCCTCCAGATTACAGCATCTGCAGTGCCTAACGTTAAAACGAAAGTGTTAGCTTCCTTTTGCAAGAGAGTTGTTTGTATCTGTCACACGCATAACTTGAATCTGGTATCACTAAAAGTGAGCCCCAGGTTTCACATAACTAAGAACTGAATATGAGGTTTGTCCCAAATTCAGTTTGGACATTTAGTGTCTTTCAAAAATTAAAGGGGATCAGGGCACGGGATTGATTATGCTGAATTAGTTGACTTAATATCTGGTAAAATTGGCATATGATAATTTCAGGGATGTTTTCCATTATTAAATTTCTTATTTTGCAATTCTACACTGACTTTTGGGTGAAATATCCAACTAAAAATAACCCAGGTGATAATTAAAGAGCTTTTATAACTTTCATTTAAAAGAAACCTCAATTAAACTGAGGAAATACTGTGTGCTTCTAGCTCAGTATTTAACGGTTCTTAGAAAATGGAGGTATCCTAATTACTGTCAGGACTGCCCAGATGATAATCATAGCTGTTTACGTGAAAAATCCATCTTTTTTTGGCAAATTAACACTAATTACCAAGAGAAAAATCTGCAACAAATGTGCATGAAATTAGTGTTCTGGCTTTGTAGAACACACACACACTACCTACAACAGAAACAGAATGGAAGTTTTGAGAAATTAGCTAACTAAAACATCCCAAACTACCAAATGGCTCTGAACAGCCCAAGTCATTTCACAACTATTGAATCCCAAGCACTTTGAAAAAAAGCCTTTACGGGATCATAATAAAAGAATGATGATTAAAAAAGGAAGACATTTTAGTACCAGAAATACACATAAAATGTTGAAAGGACTCAAGGGTTTGAGCCCCAAAACATCAATTGTTTATTTCTCATCATAAACGCTGCCTGATCTACTGAGTTCCTCCAGCATTGTATATGTGTGTGATTTCCAGACCTGCAGAATTCTTAATTTAGAATTTAGCATCAGTGCTTCCAGTTCAATCAAGACAAAGCTTCCCAACCTAATCTAACTCTCTGTACTTGTTTCCAAGCCTGGCAATTGATACATCCAGGTACAGTATGAATTTGAAGAGAGTTGATGGTCAAAACCCTTGTGTTTTGATCTTTTTGCAAGAAGAAATAGGTCCTTCCTCTTTACGGAGACCTCTCATTATTTAATGTGACTCCCTTAATTCTCTCTCAGCCTTTTTTTGTTCCATACAAACCTCGCCAATCTCTCCTCATGGCAAGATATTTCCAGTCCTAGAAACATTCTCATAAAAATTCTCCGCATTTTCCAGTGTAGGCACATTTTTCCTGTAATGTGGGTGATCAAAACTATGTGCAGTTGTCAAACAGCAATCTGATTTACATTACATACAGTGCCAGTGTGATGGTTTTGCTCTTTTTTATCACAATTAATGAACGAAAACATTTTCTTTAAGATATTATTGACTTGCCCTGCTATCTTTAAGGATCTGTAGGCATGCATTTCAAGTCCTTCTCCCCAATATTGTGTATTTTCTGTTGTACTTACACATATTATTTATCTCTGTACTAACTTTTCTGTCCTGGAATCTTACACTTTTCTTCATGACAACCATTTTTGAGATAGATAGATAGATACTTTATTCATCCCCCTGGGGAAATTCAACTTTTTTGCAATGTCCCATACACTTGTTGTAGCAAAACTAATTACATACATAATTGTCTACAGATCTTCTTTAATATGTCCACTAAACCTAAGTTTAAATTATTGTAATGTACTACAAAAGCTTATTCACTTTTCAGGACTTGACCATAGTTGGCGAGGCCAATTTTTATTGCTGATCCCTAATTGCAATTGAGAAGGTGGCTGAATCTCTATAGTTCTTCTGACAAAGGTATGTTCACAGTGTTGTTCAGGGGGATTCCCAGATATAGACTCAATGGTGATGAAAGAACAGTAATATATTTCAAAGTGAGCTTACTGGAGAGGAACATGGAAGTGATGGTACTCCATCATGCCATCCATCCTTGTCTTCTTACTGGGAGAGGTCAGGCTGTGGGTGTAAGCAATGATAATTGCATTGAATAGCAAGTGCAGTTGGCTAGACAGTGAATGTTGCTATTGAGAGTTGCGGCACTTTGGCTTGTTATTTTGGTTAAACTCTCGCTTGTTAAAAATAGATGTTGCCTGGTGCTCTTGTAGCTCAAATGTTATCGCTACGTCTTGGCCAGTGCTGGAAAGCTGTCTTAGTCTTGCATGTAGGCAGGGGCTGCTTCATTTGCTGAGAAGTTCTTCCTTTTTCTTATGTTGACTTAGAGACTTTTCTCATTCATTGTAAACCATTCTACCTACTCGGGGGATTTCATTCTGTTATTCTGGCTGGGATATGCGTTCCCCCTTCACACTAATGTTCAGACTGCACAACTGCTGTTGGCTGATAACATTTATGATTGTAACATGAAACATAATCTGCCCAAATACTATTGGTTGATTATCTGCCTTGCACTTGAGGACAGACCTTTGGAGCGCTTCTATACCAACATTTAAAGGGATGTTCCACCATTTTCCCCAATCACCCCTTGACAACTCTGCCTATGCCATGATCATGCTTGTTCCCAGCTATAAATGCAAACTGGAACTGTCTAAACCAACCAAGCCCATCAGACAGCGATGGTCTCCTGAGGCTGTTTGAAAGCTGAGAGGCCGCTTAGGCTTCACAGATTGGAAGGCAGGCGTAGTAGGATAGATGAACTTGCTGACGCTACATATCCTTCTGTGAAGTAGTTTATCTTCCTAAACAGATTATTGTCAGGTATAATAACAACAAGCCATGGTTCATCAAAGATTTGAGGACTTGAAGATCTGCAAAGGGTCGTGCCCTTAAGTCTGGAAATGGAGGAATGTAGCTGTACAAAATGGTAGTTTCATGAAGTTCTGAAAGTGGCAAAAGCCACTTACAAGGATCAGCTAAAGAGAGACTTCCAACAATAGCTGGGCAGTGTGAAGTTCCCTGCAGTGTTAGCAACTTCGAACAGAAACATAGAAAATCTACAGCACAATACAGGCCCTTTGGCCCAGAAGGCTGTGCCAAACATGTCCTTACCTTAGAACTACCTAGGCTTTGTCCCTACCTAGAACTACATAGGCTGGTCCTGGACTTATTTCCACTTGGTATGATTAACTTATTATTATTTAACTGTTTATGGTTTATATTGTTATATTTCTTCACTATTCTTGACTGGTGCGGCTGTAACGAAACTGAATTTCCCTCGGGATCAATAAAGTACGTCTGTCTGTCTGTCTTTACCCATTGCTCTCTATTTTTCTAAGCTCCATGTAGCCATCCAGGAAACTCTTAAAAGACCCTTTTGTTTCTGCCGCCGGCGGCAGCCCATTCCACACACTTACCACTCTCTGCGTAAAAACAAAGTGTTCCTGAGTCTCCCCCTCCCCCTACCTTGGTCAATGAATTTAGTCAGATTTTATTGTTGTTTAATGAGGACAATCAACATCCATCTTTTCCCACTCCTCCGATCCTGATAAACTAAACCCAACTCTCCCCCTCCTAATGCACAACCACTCCAATGTCACCATCCCCCTTCACCTCAGTCAGCCTCACCTCGCCGCCCCCCCCCCCCCCCCCTTCCTCAATCACACTCCAGACTTTCTGTGAAGCAAGAAGATGTTCACAGACTATTTGGGAAAACAACATTAGAAAAGCTGTTGGCCTGCTGAGTTCCTCCAGCATTTTGTGTGTTATAAGAGAAGCTGTAGGCCCTGATGGTGCCTCACCTGATACTGCAAGGCGCTGAGCTAGAACCTGTCCTCACTGAGATACTTAACAGCTCCCTGCAATTATGCTGGGTTCAGAGTTGTTTTAAAGTTGCTACAATTGTTCCAGTTCCCAAGAAAGACAAGATCACTGGACGTGATGATTATAGGCCTGTTGCTCTGACTTCAGTAGTTATGAAATCCTTTGAATACCTGATGTTGGCCTAACTTAAGTCTATTACTGATCCATTTCTTGGCTCATAGACCAAATTGCTCAATTAAGGATGTAATTAAATTGTGCCTTCATTTCATTCTTCAACATTTGGAGACCCTAGCACTTATGTATGTGAGGATTTTGTTTGTAGATTTCAGCTCCACCTTCAACTCTATTGTTTCAGAGTTGCGCCACAGCAAGCTCACCCAGTTAGCTGTACCTTATAGTATCTGTCAGTGGATTACCAACTTCCTAACACGAAGGAAGCAGCATGCAAGGTTGGGCTCCTACTTGTCTGATCCAATGTCTGAAAACACAGGCTCTTCCCAGGGCTGTGTCCTTTCACGCCTCCTTTTCTCTCTTGATACAAATCTCTTGTACCTCCACAGAAAATCCAGTAAAATCTTGAAGTTCAGCAATACGCAACTGTAGTTGGTCTCATCTCTGATAATGTTATGACCTGCTATCAAAGAGAGGTAGACCATCTTGCTGTATGGCGTGCTAGTCAAAACAGTGGAAATGAGGACTGACTTTTGATAACAACCTCTACCTTCTCTCCCCCCCCCCTTGGAAATTAATGGTCAGGCTGTGTCTGTGGTTGAATCATGCAAATTCCTTTGAAGTATCATTACCAATCCATTGAAGTGGGACAAGAGCATTATGCTCATTACCCAGAAAGCTCAGCAGAGGTTGTTTTTCTTATGCCAACTTAGGAAACTTACCGTCTTAGGGCGCATCTTGATCAATTTTTACTCCGCCATCATTGAGAGTGTTCTGACCACCTCTATCATAGTTTGGTTTCTCACCGCCTCCTCCCTCACCAAGTCCAGAGAGTGGTCCATTCAGCGGGAAGATCATTGGCTGTCAGCTGCCAACGTTTCATGATCTGTTCATCACCAGAGCGAAGAAAAGAGCTGAAAAACTTGCCGCTAACTCCACCCACCCTAGCAGTCACCTATTCACCAAATTGCCAACAGGGATACACTACATATCCATCACCACCACGACTGCATGTTATCTCTGAAATTCCAATCCTGCAGGTGTCCAGTTTCTCAACTAAATACACTCAGGAGTAATGCCCTAACTGTCCCTGCACAACATCCGTTAAATGTTTTGTCCTGCTCTCCTTGTTGATAATTATCAAGTCTGTTCATATGTTCACATTTTATTTAAGTTTGATTATTAATGTTTGTGCATGTGACTATTCTGTTAATTATTGATTGCTCATGGCTGTTAGCACAATTGTCTTGTAAATTGTTGGTTGCTATTTTGTTTTGTTGTCCTGTATTTTATGCTTGGCACCGAACCACAATCAGTTCTGGTCTGTTTCACATACTAGCAATAAAATGATTCTGATTCCAAATGGAATTGAACAGTGTGCAGTCATTAGTGAACAAACCCACTTTTGATTGAAGGAGTGTCATCGGTGAAGCTGCTGAAGATGGTTGAGGCTGAAACGCTGACCTGAGAAACTCGAATGATTGATATCAATCAATCACAACTGTCTTCCTTTGTGAAGAACAGGAACGTAAAATGTAGGAGCAGGAGTAAGCCCTCATCTCTGCTCCTGGATCCAAGAAGAGTATGCCTGATTTATTTTTAACTTTAGTGCTATTTGCTATATTACTCCCACAATCCTTTATTCCCCATCAATAGATTACTGGATAATAAGAGAATTAAATAATATGGGACTGAGTCCTTGGAGTTTTCCTGGGTAGAGAATGTCAAAGGTATACTCCTTGAGTGGAAAAAGTTTAGTTTTATCGTTATCCTAAACTCTCTACCCAAAAAAGCTTACGTTTGGACTATGACCTTGGTTGTAGGAAAAAACCGCTCTGGTATTCACTCGGTAAAGACCCATTAAAAAATTTTGGATATTCTCTCCTCAAACAACAAACTCCCTCCACTCCAGGAATCAACCAGGTAAATCTTTGATGCATTCCCTGAATTACAAGCACATCCTTCCTGACATAGAGCAACCAAACGTGAATGCAGCATTCTGGTCGCATTCTTGCCAAGGCCCCAGATAATTGTGGTAGGACAGCATAAGTGTTGTACTCAGATCCTCTTACAATAAAGGTCAACATATCTTTTGCCTTTCGTAATTGCTTCTTTACCTGATCAGTAAATTTCAGTTATTCTTGTGCAAGGAACCTTCTGGCAATGTACAAGTATCTCAATAGCTCACTACTTGAACATTACATTTCTGTTTTTTTCTCTCTCTACCAAGCAGGATGACTTCATGTTTTCCACATTATATTGCATGAGCTGTCTATTGACTCAGCAATCGGTCCCCTTGAAGCCTTTTTATGTCCTCCTCCCTGCTTATTATCCCACCCAGCTGTATATCACCAGCAAACTTCTAAATATGACATTTAATCTGTTTATTTCCACTCCAGTTTCTCTCCATCGACCATCCTTGCGCCTAGCAGTATATTACATGTGTTCTAATTTTACTTGATCACTGCTTGTGTGGCACCTTTTCAAACACTGCATCAAAATCCAAACACAGGCTGTCACCAGGTTATAAACAGGTTCCATTTGTGGTGGAAAATACACAAAATCACTCTATACAGTAATCATTTAGCAGTAATATGTGTATAGTGTAAATCTAATACTGCACATCTGCTAGGTGACACCATCCCTACTGTAAAGTGTGGTGGTAGCATTATGTTATGGGAATGCTCTTCAACAACAAGGAGTGGAAATCTGGTTTAGGACTGATAGGAAAAGCAATGCTACTGAGTACAGGGAGGTCCTGAATAAAAACCTTTTAGCCTCTGCCAGAAAGCTTAAACTGGGGAGGAAGTGTGTCTTTCAACAGGACAATGACCCAAAGCACACTGCCAGAACAACCATGGGATGGCTTCAGATGAAGAAGATTGATGTTCTTGAGTGGCTCAGTCAAAGTTCTGACCTTAACCCAATTGAACATCTGTGACAAAATCTCAAGATTGCTGTTCACCACTGCTCCCCACCTAACCTGGCACAACTTGAGCAACTTTGGAAGGAGGAATGGGCAAATCTCGCGCCATCATGTTGTGCAAATCTAGTAGAGACTTATCCAAAAAGAATACTGGTTGTAATAGCTGAGAGAGGTGGGTCAATGAAGTAATGAGCAAAAGGGGATGAATACTTGTCAACTGCTGACATTTCAGTTTTTGAATTTTTAGTTTTTCATGCTTTACAATTTTCCTTGTTTTTTGAGCTCTGATGTGAAAAGAGGAGCTTGTGATATATAAATAAAAACTCTCAGTTAAATTGATCAAGATCCTTGGTTGCAGTATTCATTTATGTGAACAAAGGGTTGGGGGCTGAATACTTTTCAAGGTAATGTATTATGGGCACCTATACGAAAGAGAAGTTTCTGACTTGAGAAGAAACTGGCTTACGCACAGTTCTCAGGAATGGAACTCTTGGATTGGATGTTGTGTATGGAACCACATTTGATTAAGATAAAAAAACCCTTAGGAGGCAGTGATCATTGTGTGATAGAATTCTCCCTGCAGTTTGAGAAGAAGGTAAAATCAGATGTAACATAAGACCATAAGACATAAAGGCAGAATTACTCCTTTTGACCCATCAAATCTGCTCTGCTATTCCTTCATGGCTGATTTATTGTGCCCCCTCAACCCCACCCATTCTCCTGCCTTCTCCCTATAACCTTTGACACTTTACTAATCAAGAATCCTATGAACCTCTGCTTTAAATATACCCAATGACTTGGCCTCAGTATTATATAGAAGTAAAGGAAACTACAGAGGCATGAGAGAGGAACTGGCGAAAGTTGATTTGAAGGGCTCACTATCAGAAATGATGGCAGAGCAGTAGTAGCTGGGGTTTATGGGAGCAATTCGGAAGACATTGGATAGGTTCATCCCAAAGAAGTATTCCAAAGGGAGGATTAGACAAGGGGACTGACAAGGGAAGCCAAAGACAGCATAAAAGCAAAAGAGAGGGCATCAGAATCAGGTTAAATTTGTTAACTCAGCAGGAGTTCAATGCACTACATAATATTGAAGAAGAAGAAAAAATATTTTAACAATAAATAAGTAAATCAATTACAGTGTATGTATATTGTGTAGGTTAAAACAGTGTAAAAACAAATTATATATATATATTCAAAAAGTGAGGCAGTGTTCACGGGTTCAATGTCCATTTAAGAATTGGATGGCAGAGGGGAAGAAGCTGTTCCTGAGTCACTGAGTGTGTGCCATCAGGCTTCTGTACCTCCCACCTGATGGTATCAATGAGAAAGGGCATGTCCTGGGTGCTGGGGGTCCTTAGTAATGAACGCTGCCTTTCTGAGACACCACTCCTTGAAGGTGTCCTGGGTACTTTGTAGGCTAGTACCCAAGATGGAGCCAACTAAATTTATGACCGCTGCAGCTTCTTACTGTCCTGTACAGTAGACCCCATACCAGAGAGTAATGCAGCCTGTCACATCTATAGAAGTTTTTGTTGACATACCAAATCTCTTCAAACTCCTAATGAAGTATAGACGCTGTCTTGCGTTCTTTATAGCTGCATCAATATGTTGGGACCAGGATAGGTCCTCAGAGATCTTGACACCCAGGAACTTGAAACTGCTCACTCTCTCCACTTCTGATGCCTCTGTGAGGATTGGTATGTGTTCCTTCATCTTGCCCTTCCTGAAGTCCACAATCAGCTCCTTTGTCTTACTGACATGCTATTTGAGCTATCCCTAGCCACACATTCATGGATATAGTGAGAGTAGAGCAGTGGGCTAAGCACGCACCCCTGAAGGTCACCAGTGTTAATAGTCAGCGAGGAGGAGATATTATCACCAATCCCACAGATTGTGGTCTTCTGGTTAGGAATTCATGGATCCAATTACAGAGGGAGCTACAGAGCCCCAGGTTCTATAACTTCTCAATCAGGATTTTGGGAATGATGGTGTTAAATGCTGAGCTATAGTTGATGAACAACATTCTGACATGGGTGTTTGTATTGTCCAGGTGGTCTAAGGCTGTGTGAAGAACCATTGAGATTGCATCTGCCGTTGACCTATTGTGGCGATAGGCAAATTGCAGTGGGTCCATTTCCTTGCTGAGGCAGGAGTTCAGTCTAGTCATGACCAACCTCTCAAAGCATTTCATCACTATAGACGTGAGTGCTGCTGGGTGATAGTCATGAAGGCAGCTCACATTATTCTTCTTAGGCACCTGTATAATTGCTGCCCATTTGAAAAGCAAGTGGGAACTTACACCCGTAGCAGTGAGAGCTTGAAAATGCCCTTGAGTACTCCCGCCAGTTGGTTGGCACAAGTTTTCAGAGCCTTACCAGGTACTCAGTTGGGCCCTTCTGCCTTGTGAGGGTTCACTCTCTTTAAAGACAGCCTAACATCGGCAGAGATCACAGAGATCACAGTCACCGGGTGCAGCAAGGATCTTCGCAGGCATATAATATAGCAAAAATTAGTGGGAACTAAGAGCATTAGGAAGCTGTTAAAATCCAACAGAAGGCAACTAAAAAGGACATAAGGAGAGAAAAGATGAGTTATGAAGATAAACTAGCCAATAATATAGATGTTTTTGCAGATATAGTAAGAGTAAAGGAGAGATGATAGTGGATATCGGATCACTGGAAAATTACGCTGTAGATGAAGTAATGGGAAACAGAAATGGCAGGCAAACTCTAAATCTAAAGTATTTTTCATCAGCCTTCACTATGGAAGACACCAGCAGTACGCTAGAAATGCAAGAGTGTCAAAGGGCAGAAGTGAATGTAGTTGCTATCACTAAGGAGAAGGTCCATGGGAAGCTGAAAGGTCTATAGGTAGATAAGTCACCTGGACCAGGTGGTGTACACCCCAAGGTTCTAAAGAGGCACAAGAGATTATGGAGGCATTTTAATGATCTTTCAAGAAACACTAGATTCTAGAATGGCTCCAGAGGACTGGAAAATTGCAAATGCCACTCCACTCTTTAAGAAGGGAGGGAGGCAAAAGATAAGAAGTGACTTCAGTGACTGGGACAATGTTAAAGTCTGGTATTAAGGACATTATGGAGGAACTCGATAAAATAGGCTGAGTCAACATGGTTTCCTTCAGGGAAAATAATTCCTGACAAATTTGAAAATAACAGATGAGAGAATTGTGAGGAAATAACTGAACAGAGAAAAGGAGAGTCAGTGGACGTTGTTTACTTGGATTTTCAGAAGGCCTTTGACAGGGTGCCACACATAAAGTTGCTGAACAAGATAAGAGCCCATGATATTACAGGGAAGACACTATCATGGATAGAAGTGTGGGAACCAAAGGAGAATTAAGGGGGCCTTTTTCTGGTTGGCTACTGGTGACTAGTGGCCTTCTGCAGGGGTCAGTGTTGGAATTGTTTATTTTAACATTATATGTCAATCATCTGGATGGTGGACTCAGTGGCTTGGTGGCCAAGTTTGCGGGCAATGCAAAGATACATAGAGGAGCAGATAGTGTTGATAAAGCAGGGAATATGCAGATGTACTTTGATTAAGAGAATGGGCAAAGAAATAGCAGATGGCATACAGTGTAAAGAAGTGTATGGTCATGCACTTAGGTAGAGGGAATAAAGATGTGGATTATTTTCTAAATGGGGATCAAATTCAAAAATCAGAGGTGCAAAGGGACTTGGGAGTCCTAATACAGGATTCCCTGAAGGTTAACTTGCAGGTCATTTGGTGGTTAGGACAGCAAATGTAGTGTTAGCATTCACTTTGAGAGAGACAACAATATAAAAGCAAGGATGTAATGCTGAGGCTTTATAAGGCATTGGGCAGACTGAACTTGGACTATAGTGAACAATTTTTGACCCCTTATCTAAGTATGGATGTGCTGGCATTGGAGAGGTTCACAGAAATGATCCTGGGAATGAAAGGGTCAAATGTATGAAGAGCATTTGATGACAGTGGGCCTGTACTCACTGGAGTTTAGATAAATGGGGGGGAGCTCATTGAAACTGATTGAATATTGAAAGACCTACGCAATGGGTGGAGACAATGTTTTGTATAGTGGGCGAGCCTAGGGCCAGAGTGCACAGGCTCAGACTATAAAGAGGTCCCTTTAGAATAGAGATAAGGAAGAATTTCTTTAACTAGAGGGTGGTGAATCTGTGAAATTCATTGCCACAGATTGCTGTGGAGGCCAAGTCATTGGGAGTATTTAAAGCGGAATTGGTAAGTTTTTGATTAGTGGGGTGTCAAATGTTATGGGGAGAAGGCAGGGAAATGAGGTTGAGAGGTATAATAAATCAGCCATGATGGAATGGCGGAGCAGAGCCTGGGTTGAATGGTCTAATTCTACTTCTATGTCTTGTGGTCTTATGGTAACCCAGAGTCTATGCGTACAGTTCTTCCATTTTAAACATGAATATTTATAACAAATATTGACACAAAGTTTAATGTTTAGGGAAATAAACCATTGCCAAATTAAATTCTAGAATGAAGATAATTGTAAAATGAGTGATCACTACTACAAAAAATTTAAGTAGTGTAGGTTTTAGTGTAGGTATATATAATATACTTTAGTATGTGGTCAATCACTGTAATGGACAGGTCATTCCCACTTAGTTGCTGGATTTACATTATAACAGCAGGGTATAAACTTGTCTTCCAGCTATATATTAAATAGCTTAGTCATGGAATTAGATGGAGTACAGCATTTAATCGTGGTTAGCTCCTTGCACTGGGAAAACCAGTAGGTTTCTTGCAAACGAAAAGCTGAAGTAAATTTATTCTGACTAAATAAATAAACTAGGGTGTCTATTACTGAGATGATCTCTCTGGAGCAGTTGTGGTATGTCCATGGAAACAACATGTAAATCAAAGAGCCTTGTCATGTGCAGCCATTCAGAATGAAGCAAAGTTCATGGACCATCCTAATAAGATTCTGAGGTGAAGCATTTGACAAGGAGATCCTATTTACCTCTGGCCAGGAAAGGTGTTTGTTTGAGGGTTTGCTAATGAGACATCCTGCCACTTGAATTTATTTAAATCTGTTCCACTACGTGGGGGAATAAAAATCCTTGCGTTATGACTCCGACACAATGTACAAACATAGAAGCATAGAAAACCTACAGCACTATACAGGCCCTTCAGCCCACAAAGCTGTGCTGAACATGTCCTTAGCTGAGAAATTACCTATTGTTACCCCATAGCCCTTTATTTTTCTGAACTCCATATACCTGTCCAGGAGTCCCTTAAAAGACCCTATCGTATCTGCCTCCACCACCGTCACCAGTAGCCCATTCCAAGCACTCACCACTCTCAGCATAAAAAAAACTTAGTCCTGATATCTCCTCTGTATCTATGTGAATTTGTAAGTCTAATGGCTTGTAGGAAGAAGCTGTCCCATGGCCTGTTGGTCCTGGCTTTAATGCTGCGGTACTGTTTGCCAGACAGAAGCAGCTGAAACAGTCTATGGTTGGGGTGACAGCTGTCCCAGATGATCTTCCAGGCTTTCTTTACACACCTGCTGCTGTAAATGCCGTTTATGCAGGGGGCCATCAGACTACAGTCTACCATCTCCTTTATTCCCAGAAGCACCAGAGAATGTTTCACATATGGGGCTGAGGCGGGTTGCTGGTTATTCCCCTCTCCCATTTTTGCTTGTAGAACAGGTTACTCATGAATTCTGACAAGCTGTCAGCTAGGAGCATGATACTGTACGCTTTTAACGGGTTTGTGTTGTGTAATCTATTATTAACTTTATCAAAATTCCTTGGGGGTCACAGACAGACAGACATACTTTATTGATCCCGAGGGAAATTGGGTTTCGTTACAGCCGCACCACCCAAGAATAGTGTAGAAATATAGCAATATAAAACCATAAATAATTAAATAATAATAAGTTAATCATGCCAAGTGGAATTAAGTCCAGGACCAGCCTATTGGCTCAGGGTGTCTGACACTCCGAGGGAGGAGTTGTAAAGTTTGATGGCCACAGGTAGGAATGACTTCCTATGACGCTCAGTGTTACATCTCGGTGGAATGAGTCTCTGGCTGAATGTACTCCTGTGCCCAACCAGTACATTATGGAGTGGATGGGAGACATTGTCCAAGATGGCATGCAACTTGGACAGCATCCTCTTTTCAGACACCACCGTCAGAGAATCCAGTTCCACCCCAACAACATCACTGGCCTTGCGAATGAATTTGTGATTCTGTTGGTGTCTGCTACCCTCAGCCTGCTGCCCCAGCACACAGCAGCAAACATGATAGCACTGGCCACCACAGACTCGTAGAACATCCTCAGCATCATCCGGCAGATGTTAAAGGACCTCAGTCTCCTCAGGAAATAGAGACGGCTCTGACCCTTCTTGTAGACAGCCTCAGTGTTCTTTGACTAGTCCAGTTTATTGTCAATTCGTATCCCCAGGTATTTGTAATCCTCCACCATGTCCACACTGACCCCTTGGTTAGTGTCTTATACTTTTCTCTGTGATTTCAAACTAAATTCATGGCATATACTTGGTGACTTCTACTATGGATTCATCACATCTTAGCATATCGTCATGATATGGGTGTCTATTGTCTTTGAGGAAGTTCTACTGTCTTTCAAATGAAAGTGAGTAAATAGATTTAACTAGTTTTATTAAATGTCTTTTGATTAAATAATTTGTAACAGTTTGCTGAGTGTACCACTTTTGTAGAGTGATTTGTGGATATGTTTCAGTTACCTGATTTTTGCATGTATCTGCCTAATTTAAACAATCGAGAATCCTAAATATCACAATTGTCATAACATCCAATTTTATAACCAAGAAGTGTTGCAAATATTTCAGAATTTTTACAGCATGAACCATCAGCCCACCAAGAGTATGAAGGCTTCACGTCTAACTTCCCTGCCTTTTACCCATCGCCCTGCTGATGGTTTTTCAAATGGTTATCCAGCTTCCTTTTGATCACTACAGTTGAATCGGCCTCCACATTCCACATCCTAATTACACACTGCAGATTTTTTTTTCTCTCCTGTCTCAACATCACGCAGAAAACAGAACACCTTTAAGATTTTCTTCATCTGGAACTTAGAATCTCTAGATTTCTGACCAATCCATGAACTCTACCTCATTATTTATTTCACACTATTTATTTATTTTATATTTTATTGTAATTTTATATCTTGTGCTCTACTGCTGCTGCAGAATAACTGCTTTCTCATCACGTAAGGACGATGATAAACCTGATTCTGATTCTAGAGATGTGCTCAGAAAATAGAAATGAGTCTATGACGCAATGCATCTTGGAAAAAAACAACTGCTTGCATGCTTTTAATAACAAGTGGCTTCAAAGTAATGATTAAAGTCTGTCCACTTGACATTTTAGCTAAATAATGAGAGTGATGCACACCTTGTTCTACTGGTGACATATTGACTGCAATTGTATTTTTAATAGTGTTAGACAGTATAATTATTGTCACTATCTATTTAGCAGCTACTTCATTGTAAACCAATGCATGTGGTTAGACTACATTTATTTTTAAACTAAAAAATTTTTCTGTGAAATGCAGTGGAATGTGTGTACAGGTATGCAGTAATTATTCCAATGAAACAATCTTATAGAAACATATACAATGATGAAAGGGATAGATAAGATAGAGGCAGGGAAGTTGTTTTCAGTGGTTGGTGAGACCAGAACTAGGGGACATGGTCTCAAGATTAGGGGGAGTCAATTTGGGACAGAGATGAGGAGGAATTGCTTTTCCCAGAGAGTGGTGAATTTGTGAAATTCTCTGCTCAATGAAGCAGTGGAGGCTACCTCAGCAAATATATGTAAATATAGGTTGGGCCATAGTAGGGGAATTAAGGGTTATGGGGAAAAGGCAGGGAGGTGGAGATGAGTCCATGGTCAGATCAGCCATGATCTTATTGAATGGTGGAGCAGGCTCAACAGGCTGGATAGCCTACTCTGCTCCTATTTCTTGTGTTTTTATGTAATGCTTCATCAAACTTTAAGCAACTGGTAATCTTTTAATTTCTTCTAACATTCACAGATTCAGTGAGCATTATGTATGTACAAGCTGAAAAGGTGCAAATCTTGGTTAATAAAATTTGGCTACACTAGAGGAAAGAAGGATCCACTTTTTTATGTACACATCATACAAAAAGAAATCAACTGGAGTTCAATTGTGTTGGTGTGTGAAGTGGGAAATCAACCACCTCTGTAGGCAATATACCAGCTGTCATACAATTGATATTGTAGAGTTGAATACTGTACATTTCCTTCCTTGTTGGCATCAGTTGGAGTTTCTGGGTGTAACCTGCAAACTTTGCTAACTGTCTCAGAAAAAAATTGAGATCACCATTCAGACATCAATTAAAGGTTCGTCATTCTGACATTGACATTTTGCACACAGTGTCTGTCAGTCTGAGCTTACACTGCAAAGAAAAACTGAAATCTCTACACTGGTTCAATAATTAGTGTTTTTTCATATACCCATCAATTTGTGGCCAGGTACAGCCCTAACTCAGTCTTTAAGTTTGCTGATGATGCCACTGTTACAGGCTGGATTGAAGACAATGATGAGACGCAGTACAGGAAAGAATACCTTATGGTATTGTGTCAGAATAATAATCTAGTTCCCTTCAGCAAGGTGAAAGAACTCGTTGCCTTAAGGAAATGGAGGAAGGATCACTAACCTGTCATAGTCAATGGAGCAGCTGAAGAGATGTTTGACAGGTTCAACTTCCTTAGCATCCATATCACTAGTAACCTGGTTTGGTCCTTCTACATCAGGGGTTCCCAGTCTGGGGTGCATGGACTCCTTGCTTAATGGCATTGGTCCATGTCATTAAAAAAAGGTTGGGAACCCCAGCTAGATATTGATGTGATTGAAAAAACACATCAGTGTATATACTTTCTTGGCATTCTAAGATTTGTCTTGTTCATGAGGATTCTCTCAACCTTATACAGAAATGTAAAGAAATATGGTACATGGCATGAATTCTGACTCATGTTAAGAATTTCCATTTCCAATACCTTGTTCTTCAGATCTACGTTAACAGTAGTCAAGTACAAGAATTTAAACTCTGAGGAAGCAAAGCTTAAATAGTATCATCTGTATTTTGAGTAAGAAAACGAGTTAAATTTATGTTGCATGTTAAATCATTTTAAAGAGCTACACGTAATGAATAGGTTTTTGAACTGCAATGATGGTGTTAGCTAGCTGAATTTGGTAGCTACTCTGCACCAACAAGATTCCATAAGCAGCAATGAATTAAATAGTTCATTAATGCTTTAAATTTCAATGATATTGATTGAAGAGAAATGTCAGCTAGGACATCTACAGAGCTGATTACTTCTCGAATATAGGATTACTCATTCCTATTTTAACTATAGTAACAGCTGGAAAGAAGGGCATGGAAGAAGGATCATTGTGGCTACATGGTTTAGATAATGAACAGACGTAATGTAATGTTGATTGATTTTAGGAAGATTGGCAGACAAGGTTTTGATGGAGGTAATTATAAGAGGGTAACAAGGTGAAAAATTATTAAATGTAGAGGAAAAATTGTAGCATTAGAGCTGGAATACACCTATTTTAAGTGCATCAAAGATATTGAAATTTTTATAGTCAAAAAGCAACTTAAGTTTGTCCTGTTAAATTGCATCCTGAAACAACGTGGTTTATAGTTAGTAGGGTATTCAAAAATAAATCATTGAGCATGGAAAATTCTGAGGGGTTCATTTCCTCTCTCAGAAGTTCAGAACAAACGTGGAGCCCTTGTGGCATTTGCGCCGATAATTCTACACAGTGCACAATTCCAAACAAGGTGGCATTTGAGCTAAAAATAGAACACCTTGTAGTTAGACAGGAAGAAGAATCAGAAAACTACTCAATGTGATTTGAAGAATGGAAGGAGAGATGTTTTTTAAAAAATTGAAGATTTTCTTAATCAACTACTATACTTTAATTAGGAGCATGAACCTGATGTTCTTGCCGGTCCCTACCAGATACAAGAAGCGAATAAACTTTAGTTTGCAAAGGGATAGGATGTTCACTGATTTTCACTGAACTTGTTGGCCTTTAAAATAGTAAGAGTAATAATTTAGCAGACAAACCAAGCAGGCGTTGTGTGAGATTTAACTTGAAATCTGCAGTTTCAGACAAGCTATAAGCTACTGGTGAAATGTCAGTGATTCATCAGTCTGAGATGCGAATAGAATAGCTTCCCATTCCAAGGCCAAGATTTATCAGAGTGAATTTCATAGACTCTTGTTTTTTTTTGTTTAAAAATGCTTTAAAGCATTGTATTTTTATAGGTGCTTTTATTGCCCATCCTCAATTGCCCTTGAACCAAGGGGCATTTATTTAGTGTGTTCCGGAAAGAAAGGTTCCCCAGGCAGTAGATAGAGAGCTCTACCAGAAAGTGGGCAAAGCTTGAATTACTCCTGGCAAATAAGGAAGGGCAAGTGACTGTGGTCACAGTTAGGCAGCACACTGGGACCAGTGACAATAGTTGCATTAACTTTACAATATTTATCGAAAGGGGCAGAACTGGTCCACAGATTTGAGTTCTGAACTGGGCAAGGTCGTTTTAAAGCAAAGGAACTTCTGGCAAGTGGGAGGTTTTTAAAAGTGGGACAGCAAGAGTTTAAGGACTGCATGTTCCTGTTAAAGTAAAAGTTAAAGCTGCTGGGAGGTGGGAATCCTAGATGTCAAGATGTTATGTAAACACAAAGTACACTGCAGATGCTGTGGTCAAATCAAGACGTACAAAAAAGCTGGATGAACTCAGCAGGTCGAGCAGCATCTGTTGAAAGAAACGTTGAACGCTTCTTTCAACGGATGCTGCCCGACCTGCTGAGTTCATTCAGCTTTTTTGTACGTCTTAAGATGTTATGTAATTCTGGTCAAAGAAAAGAAAGTGAGTCACTGGATGTATAGGGGATCCTGGAGTACACTGAAGAAGGAAATTAGGAGGGACAAGAGGGAGCATGAGATGGTTTTCTTTGGCAGAGTAAATTGCGAATCCAGTGATTTATTTTTAATATATTAAGGGGAAAATGAGTGATTTGAAACAATAGAGCTCTTCATAGACCAAGATGGAAACCTATCTGTGGAGACGCTGGAGAAGGACAGAGTTCTCAATGGTTATTTTTCCTCTGTTTTCACTGGAGGAAGATGTGAAGACTTGGGAGCCTGGCAATGCAATCTGTATTACAGGTAGTCCCTGAGTTACGAACGTCCAACTTACGGACAACTCGTACTTATGAACCGAGGAAGGACAACGCCGTCCACCGTTTCAAGTCGGATTGCAACACCGTTTTAAGTCGTTGCCATTGACACTGTGTTTAGTGTTTAACTTTGAATTTGGCTTTAAATTTTCTTAGTAAGATTCACCCTGACCCCGCGCCCCCCAATCTGATCGACTGGTGGTGCAGTGAGATCAGCACTGGGCTGGAGAATGGAGGTTCCCGAATTCGATCCAGTGACAGACCACTCCCGTGCTGGGTTGATGTCGATCCAGTGACTCCCGTACCATACGTGCTAGGTTGACATCGAGCTCGCAACTTGACCTCGTAAAAAAAAAACACTGCCACCTCCAGTTTAAATTCCCACGTGGAATATTGTGGAGGATCAAATACCCAAACCCAGCACAGCCCCCACTTGTCCCATTTAGCCTGTCTTAATGCGGTGGTCCTTAGGACCCAGTGGACCTCGGGAGCCAGTGGAGCTCAGGACCCGCTGCCCGCAGTGTTTCTGTTCCATTGACGGGAAGCGATCATCATTGGAAAATAAAGTGGAAATAATAAAAGAGTTTGAAAAGAGGTGAAACGCCATCGGTCATTGGAAAAGTGTTAGGCTACAGTCAGTCAACAATCGGAACTAATGTTAAAGGATAAAGTGAGAATAATGGAGTATGTGAAAGGCCCTGCCCCGATGAAAGCTACAATTATTATTAAGCAACGCAGTGGTTTAATTATTGGAATACATACATTTCTTAAGTGTTTTATATGCATAGAAAGGTAAAACATGTACTATATACTAAGACAAACGTTTGACTAACTGACGCTAAATAATACCGGATGTACTTGTTCCGACTTACGTACAAATCCGACTTAAAGACAGACTCAGGAACGGAACTCGTATGTAACCGGGGACTGCCTGTACAGAAAAAGAGGTATTGCGTGTATTTAGATTTATGAAGGTAAACAGATCTCCAGGTCCTGATGAGGTATACTCGAGTAGTATTGGAAATTAAAGAGAACTGTGGGAGTCTAAGCTGAGATATTTGCAAGATCGTTGTTCTCTGGCTTGGTGCCAGAAGACTGGACTATAGAAAATATTGTACCTTCATTTGAGAAGGGCTGTAAGGATAGATCTGCTAATTATAGACTCATTAGCCTAACATCCATTATAGGCAAGTTGCTGGAAAGCATGCTGAGGGATAAGACATGCTTACATTTGGAAAGGCAGGGGTTGATTAGGGTAGCCAGCTTGTGGGAAATCACTTCTTATGAATTTGATTGAGTTTTTTGCTGAATTGATGAGTGAGAGAGTAGTAGATATATGGATTTCAGTAAGGATTTTGAAAAGATCTACATGGTAGCTGCCTTGGAAGGTTAGATCACATAGCTTCCAAGCATAGTTAGCAAACTGGATATAAAATAGGCTAGATGATAAGAAACAGAAGGTAATGGTGGAAAAATTTTTCTCAGGCTGGGGAGGTCTGTCACGGGTGATGTGTCCCAGGTATTGGTGCTGGTCCCATTTTTGTCATCTATACTAATGATTTGGATGATAATGTATGAGGAATAATTTAGCACATTATCATCCGGATTTTTAATATAGATGACAAACAACAACCAACCCAGCACCAATTGGTGTGACACACCACCAGTCACAGGCCTCTCTGACTAAAGAGGCAACCATCTACTGCCACTCACTGGCTTCTTCCGCTAAGCCAATGTTAAATCCAATTTACAACTTCATCAGAAATGACATGTGAATGAACCTTCTGGACTAGCCTCTCATGGTCAGTGACCTTCCTAAAGTCCATATAGACAACATCCCATTGCCTTTCCTTCATCAAATTTCCTGGTAACCTCCTTGAAAAATTCTGTAAGATTGGTTAGACACAACATACCACGCAGAAAGCCACATTGACTATCCATAATCAGGTCCTAACTATCCAGACACTCGTATATTCTGTCCCTTAGAATAACTTCCAGAGATACACCCGCTACTGACATCAGGCTCACCAGCCTGTAATTTCCTGGCTTATTGTTAGAGGCTTTCTTGAACAATGGAATAACATTACCTATCCTCCAGTCCTCTGGCACCTCACCCATGGCTAAGGTCATTTTAAGTACCTCTGCCAGGGCACCTGTTGTTTCTGCACTGGCCTCCCAGAAGGTCCGAGGGGACACCTTATCAGATGCTGGGGAGTTAACCACGTTAATTTGCCTCAAGACATCAAACACCTTCTCTTCCGTAATCTAGATATGGTGTATGATCTCACTACCTTTTTGCTGCAGTTCTATACTGTGTCTAGCTCCTGAGTAAATACAGTTGCAAAAGCTCCATTTAAGATCTCCTGTATCCCTTTTTGCTTTGTGCATAGTTGACCATGCTGATCTTCAAGTGGACAAATTTTGTCCCTTGCTATCCTTTTGTTCTTAATATACTTGTGGAAACCCTTGGGATTCTCCTTCAGCTTGTCTGCCAGAGCAACCTTATTCCTTCTTTTCATCTGCCTAAATTACTTCCGGAGTGTTCTCTTGCATTTGTTATACTTCTCAAACATCTTATTTGCTACTTTCTGCCAATACCGGCTATATACCCCCTTCTTAACCAGGGCCTCAATATCTCTAAAAAATCAAGGTTCCATAAACCAGTTGGCCTTGCCTTTTGTTCTAACAGAAACATGCAAACTCTGTGCTCTCAATATTTTACTTCTGAATGCATCTCACTTGCCAAGTCCCCCTTTGCCAGAAAACCTGTCTCAGTCCATATCTGCGAGATGCTTTTTGATGCCATCAAAATCAGCCTTTCTCCAATTTAGAATCTGAACCTGACCAGTCCTATCCTTCTCCATAATTATCTTGTAACTCATAGAACTATGATTACTAGATTCAAAATGCTCCCCTTCCCACATCTCGGCCCTTCTAGTCCATGCCGAATGCTTACTCTCACCTAGTTCCACTGGCCCGCACTCAGCCCATAACTCTCCATTCCTTCCCTGTCCATATACCTATCCAATTTTACTTTGAATGACAATACCAAACCTGCCTCTACCACTTCTACTGGAAGCTCATTCCACACAGCTACCACTCTCTGAGTAAAGAAATTCCCCCTCATGTTACCCTTAAACTTTTGCCCCCTAACTCTCAACTCATGTCCTCTTGTTTGAATCTCCCCTACTCTCAGTGGAAAAAGCCTATCCACGTCAACTCGATCTATCCCCCTCATTGTTTTAAATACCTCTATCAATTCCCCCCTCAACCTTCTACGCTTCAAAGAATAAAGACCTAACTTGTTCAACCTTTCCCTGTAACTTAGGTGCTGAAATCCAGGTAACATTCAAGTAAATCTTCTCTGTACTCTCTCTATTTTGTTGATATCTTTCCTATAATTTGGTGACCAGAACTGTATACAATACTCCAAATTCGGCCTTACCAATGCCTTGTACAATTTTAACATTACATCCCACTCCTATACTCAATGCTCTGATTTATAAAAGCCAGCATACCAAAAGCTTTCTTCACCACCCTATCCACATGAGATTCCACCTTCAGGGAACTATGCACTATTATTCCTAGATCACTCTGTTCTACTGCATTCTTCAATGCCCTACCATTTACCATGTATGTCCTATTTGGATTATTCCTACCAAAATGAAGCACCTCACACTTATCAGCATTAAACTCCATCAGCCATCTTTCAGCCCACTCTTCTAACTGGCCTAAATCTCTCTGCAAGCTTTGAAAACCTACTTCATTATCCACAACGCCACCTACCTTAGTATCGTCTGCATACTTACTAATCCAATTTACCACCTCATCATCCAGATCATTAATGTATATGACAAACACCATTGGACCCAATACAGATTCCTGAGTGACACCACTAGTCACCGGCCTCCAACCTGACAAACAGTTATCCACCACTACTCTCTGGCATCTCCCATCTAGCCACTGTTGAATCCATTTTACTACTTCAATATTAATACCTAATGATTGAACCTTCCTAACTAACCTTCCGTGTGGAACCTTGTCAAAGGCCTTAGTGAAGTTCATATAGACAACATCCACTGCTTTACCCTCATCAACTTTCCTCGTAACCTCTTCAAAAAATTCAATAAGATTTGTCAAACACGACCTTCCACGCACAAATCCATGTTGACTGTTCCTAATCAGACCCTGTCTATCCAGATAATTATATATACCATCTCTAAGAATACTTTCCATTAATTTACCCACCACTGACGTCAAACTGACAGGCCTATAATTGCTAGGTTTACTCTTAGACTGTTACACTTAGACTGAATAAACTGGGATTGTTTGCTATCTCTACAAATTTGCTCCTGTAAATCCCACTGACTATTGGAAGGTTTGTAATATGATCCCATGAATGTGGCCAACCCTTTCTTATTCCTCAGTAGATGAGCTCCCCAGTCTGTTCTGTTCAAGCACCGTTGTGTCATTTTCCCTGGTGAGTAATGCCACCACCATTCCTCTGTCGTGTCTAAAACAACGGAACTGAGGAACCAGTGGTCAGCTGGTGGCGCAGTAGGTCAGCGCCGGCCTCGAGAACGAAGGTTCCCGAGTTCAGTCCAGTGACAGACCGTTCCCGAGCGTGCTCTCCATCCGTGCTGGGTTGATGTCGAGCACGCAACTCGACCTCGTTTTAAAAAAAAACACTGCCACCTCCAGTTTAAATTCCCACACTGAATATTGTGGAGGATCAAAAACCCAAAACCCAAACCCAGATGTTGTACTGCTATTCCTGCCCTCATGATAGGCTGATAGGTTAATTGGTCATTGTAAATTGTTCTGTGATTAAGCTGGGGTTAAATCACGGTTTGCTGAGCAGTGTGGCTCAAAGGGCCAGAATGTTCCCCTACCCAGAAGGGCCTATCCCACACTGTATCTCAATAAATAAACTATTTGGTAAAAAGAATCCTGATTATCATCTGAATTAAAATTCCATAGCTGCCATGGTGTGATTTGAATTTGGGACTAAGATTGTAAATCTGGGTGAGAGTCTGCACCATCAGTACATACCGTTGGTGAAAATCCAGTAGCAAGGCATGTGTTGGTTGCCTGCAGTGAAATAAGTGATGGATACAAAGATGACTTATCTTTTTCCTGAGATCACTATGACTCTAATTTCCCCCTTTCTTTACAGAAAGTTTATGAGTAAGTTGCAGAAGCCAGTGCTAACAGGCCAACGGTTTAAGACCAGGAAGAGGGGTAAGTTTTTTGACTGGATGTTTCATAAGCAACGTATAATAGAAGTATCAGGAAAAATCACTGCTGCCAAGCAGAACGGTGTTATTTTGGTGACTGTCTTAAATGTACACATCAATCTAACAAATTTGTAAAAAGATCTGTTGTGTCATTTTACAAAGTCTTTTTCCTTTTAAAGTAGTTGTCGAGATGAGACATTGAGAAAGATTCTTGTAGTTGTACGATTAAACTGAACCATTGATTACTTTAGGCAACCTCTAACCTAATCCAATACATGAAATTATTGATGTCACAGTTAACTGATTACTTTCAAAAAGCTGTCAGTATTAAAATACAGTGGATTCTAGTTAATTGGGACACATAGGGACAGGTACATTTTGGCCCAATTAGCCATAGTTTCATGGAAATAGCTAAAAAGGTACAATAAACACAAACTACTATTTAACTGAGTAACAAATTATGTATTTAATTGAAATACAGAGCAAATTAGAAGACTACCAATGCTACTATATTACTATAAAACTCTATTAGTTACTGACGGAGGAATTCATGCAGTGTACGCTACCGTCTATGGGGTCTCGAGGGAGCAGTAGCACTTCTAGTGAAGGGTTTGTCATGTCCATTCTGGGGCAGTTCAGTCATCTTTGTCCTCCACCGAACACTCAGCTCCATGCAGTTGTAACAACGGCCACACCTTCACACGACTTCGACAGGCAGGCTGAACTAGATGAGGGCAGCAGATGGGTCTCGTACCCTGGTGAAATAGACACGTGTGAAGTCAGGTCTAGCAGACTGTGCAGATAACGGCCAAGGAGGCAATTCTACATTGTTTCACAGAGAATGAAGGGCGTGAGAAGACACAACAGTAGACATGGTTATCCGATGCAACCAAGCAGGACCCCAGTTCGTAATAACGACTGGAACCAGACTTCAAAGGTTGAGGAAAGTGGAACTGTTCCAGTGGATTGGCTTTTCCACTTTAAAAACTCTCCCGTACAGGTTTCACTGTCATCATTGGATACAACAGCGAACAAACACGCTGTCCTGATCCTTTGATTGACTGTTAATGAACAGAATTAGTGCCGACACCTGGTGTAGATAATGTACCGTCTTCATACAATGCTTTCGATGATTGCATCCCCCAGGTCTTCATTCTCATTGTAACAATCAAGATAATTGCTGATACATTCAAATTCTTCGTAATTCCTAACTTCTTGTAGGAATGAAATTGCTCCTGGTCGGTTCTGGCATCTCCAAGCCAGAATGCTAGAAACCACAGCGAGCAAATCAATTCTAAATTATCTTGCTGTTTAATTTTTTTGCCAATTTCTCACTGGGGGAAAAAAATCACTGCTTACGCAACTGACACTATTTTAAAAACTGCTCGCTCTAAGCTCGGGGGTGCAGTGTCGAACAACCACACAAGTTCAACTTGCACTAGTTAGAAACTGTTCCATACAGTCTCCTGTCCCAATTAAGCAGCATATTGTCCCAAAGAAATGAAGGGAATACTGGCTATTTTCTCGAAGAGTTTTTGTTCCTTAAGATTTGTTTAAGATTTCTTTAAGATAGGTAAGCACCTATCCCAATTAATTGCAATCCACTGTGTTCTCATGACGTGCATGGTTGTCAGCTACTGTATTGTTTGTGTCTCAGTACTCCATTTGTGCAGTGACTATATTGCCTTAAAACTAATGGGCTTGAAGATACTGTAAATTTAACACTGCAAAGTGTCCAAGCTTGGTTACAACTGAAATGTCTCTTTTCTGCAGATGAAAAAGAGAAGTTCGAACCAACAGTCTTCAGAGACACAATTGTTCAAGGTCTTAATGAGGCGGGGAGCGACCTCGAGGCAGCAGCCAAGTTTCTGGATGTAACCGGCTCTAGACTAGATTATCGTCGTTATGCAGACACATTGTTTGATATATTGATAGCTGGGAGCATGCTAGGTAAATATGAACCAAACTTCCTTTAATTAATCAGTAACCAATGAAGAATGGAGTAAAAATGTTAACGTTTTTGCTTTCCTTGAGAGTCAAAAAGGAGCTGATGATAATTTATAGTCAAAAATGTGTATTTTGTCTGCATTTTGCTAGATTTAGTTTGAGGCAATGCTTAAGCTATATTTAAAAAGGTATGTAAAACCAATAAAACATTAATGCTATATACAAGAAATATCTTTTGAATAAACTGTCCCTTACTAGCATCAGAACAATTTATCATCTTTAATGTACAAAAGAATCCCAGTGTCCCTCACAGAAAAACAAAGAAGAAAAAGAAATGGATGGGTGCCAGGGTATAGGACAGCAAAACTTGACAAAACAGATGGGTTTTAAATGTTTCAGGAAGACAGGACTAAGATAGATCGCAAGGTTCCCCATGGTGACACTTATTCATATTGTAACACAACACTAGGATATTTGAGTATGTTCTCTGGGTGAATTCTCACATGTTTTCCTGTTGTAATAACTTTGAATAACATTATTAATTTCACCACACAGCTGTAGGTAAAGTCAGATGATTAAGAACAATGACAGGTTATGTTTAAAGTGCATCCCAATCTTGACTGAGCCAATTTAGATTCCTCTGGATCACTACGTTGCTCAAAGAAAATCCATTGCCTTCTATTGTCTCAGGTCATGCATGGCCAGTCACACTTGAAGTCAAATCATTTACTAATACATGCAAAATCCTAAATTATAGAGCATAATTCAAAGGAGCAGAATAAGGTTCTTCGGCCCATTGAGTGTGCACTGCCATTCCATCAAGGCTGATTTATCATCCCTGCCAACTCCATTCTCCTGCCTTCTGATAACCTTTAATGCCCTGACTAAACAAGACCTATTAACCTCCGCTTTAAATATACCCAATGACTTGGCCTCCACGGCTGTCTATGGCATTAATTTCCACAGATTCACAATCTTCTGACTAAATAAATTCCTCTTCTCTCCATTCTGAGGCTGTGCTCTCTGGTCCTAGACTCACCCACTATAGGAAGTATCCCCTCCACATTCACTCTGTCTAGGCCTTTTAATATTTGATTGGTTATAATGAGATCCCTCCTCATTCTTCCAAACTCCAGTGCATATAGGCCCAGAGCCATCAAATGCTCCTCATACATTAACTTCTTCATTCATGGAATCATTGTCATTAACCTCCTCTGGACCCTCTTCAATGCCAGCACGTCGTTTCTTTGATCGGGGCGAAAACTGCTCGGAGTACCCCAAGTGCAGTCTGACTAATGCCTTATAAATTCTCACCATTATGTTCTTGGTTTTATATTCTAGTCCTCTCAAAATGAATGTTAACATTGCATTTGCCTTCCGCACTACTGACTTATCCTGCAAATTAACCTTTAGGGAACCCTGCACATGGACTCCAAATTCCCTTTGCACCTTTAAGGTTTGAATTTTCGCCCGGTTTAGAAGATAGTCTAGGTCTTCATTTATTCTGCCACTCACTTCTCTGCACTATATTCCACCTGCCATTTCTTTGCCCATTCTCCCAATCTGTCAGAATCAGAATCAGGTTTATTATCACCGGCATGTGACGTGAGATTTCTTAACTTAGCAGCAGCAGTTCAATGCAGTACATAGTCTAGCAGAGAGAAATAAAATAATAATAATAAGTAAAATACAATAATAATAATAAATAAACAAGTAAATCAATTACATATATTGAATAGATTATTAAAAATGTGCAAAAACAGAAATACTGTTTATTAAAAAAAGTGAGGAAGTGTCCAAAGATTCAATGTCCATTTAGGAATTGGATGGCAGAGGGGAAGAAGCTGTTCCTGAATCGCTGAGTGTGTGCCTTCAGGCTTCTGTACCTCCTTCCTGATGGTAACAGTGAGAAAGGGCACGCCTTGGGTGCTGGAGGTTTTTAATAATGGATGCTGCCTTTCTGAGACACCGCTCCCCTAAGATGTCCTGGGTACTTTGTAGGCTAGTGTGCAAGATGGAGCTGACTAGATTTACAAGTCCTTCTGCCGGTTCCCTGCTTCCTCAGCACTACCTTCCCCTCTCTCTACCTTTGTATCGACAGCAGTCCTGGCCACAAAATCATCAAATGCATCATCCAACTTATTGCTTTATGACATGAAAAGAAGCGGTCTGAACATCAACCCCTGTGGAACACCAGTAGTCACTAGCAGCCAACAGGAAAGGCCCCCCTTATCCCCAGTCCATCTGATCCCGATGACTTGTCTATCTTCAGACCTTTCAGCTTCCCAAGCACTTCCTCCTTAGTTCTAGCAACTGCACTCACTTCTGCCCGCCGGCACTCTCGAATTTCTGGCATACTGCTAATTTCTTCCATAGTGAAGGCTGTTGCAAAATATTTATTGAGTTCATCTGTCATTTCTTTGTCCCCCATTACTACCTCTCCAGCATCAGTTTCCATCAGTCTAATATACGGTCTCTTCTTTACTCTTTATATATCTAAAAAAAACTTCTGTTTTCCTCTTTTTTTATTGGTTAGATTACCTTTGTATTTCATCTTTTATCTCCTAATGGCTTTTTTTTAGTTGCCTCCAGTTTGTTTTAAAAGTTTCCCAATCCTTTAACTTTCCTCTATTTTTTACTATTTTACATGCTCTCTTTTTTTCCTTTTATGCTGTCTTTGACTTCCCTTGTAAGCCATGGTTGTTTTATCCTGTCATGTGAATACTTCTTCATCTTCGGGATGTATCCATTCTGCGCCTTCTGAATTGCCTCCAGAAACTCCAGCCATTGCTATTCTGTCATCATCCTTGTTAGTGTCCCTTTGCAAATAACTTTGGCCAGCTCCTTTTTGAGGTCTCTGCAATTCCCTTTACTCTACTCAAATAATGATACACATAACTTTCGCTTCTCCCACTCAAACTGCAGGATGTATTCTATCATAATCATTGTTTCCTCATGTTTCTCTTACGTTAAGCTCCCTAATCAAATTTAGTTCATGACACAACACCAAATCCAGAATTGCCTTTCCCCAAGTGGGCTCAACCACAAACTGCTCTGAAAAGTCATCTTGTAGGCATTCTCCAAGTTCCCTCTCTTGGAATCCAGCACCAACGTAATTTTCCCAATCTATCTGTATATTAGGTAGGTGTTAAGACCTTCTAAACATTGAATGTAAGATGGTAACTTGAGCATATCAAATCTAAGCCTGTTTCACAATGACTTATTTCCCACTGTTACGTACATGCAACCCTGTAAAAGTATCAGCAACAATAGGACACACCTGGAGTCTGGTTTTGCTGTTAACAAAACCCTTTTTCATTAGTAACTACGTCATATTGTGTACAGTTCTGGTCACCGAATTATAGGAAAGATATCAATAAATTAGAGAGAGTGCAGAGACGATTTACTAGGATGTTACCTGGGTTTCAGCACTTAAGTTACAGAGAAAGGTTGAACAAGTTAGGTCTCTATTCATTGGAGCGTAGAAGGTTGAGGGGGGATTTGATCGAGGTATTTAAAATGTTGAGAGGGATAGATAGAGTTGACGTGAATAGGCTGTTTCCATTGAGAGTAGGGGAGATTCAAACGAGAGGACATGATTTGAGAGTTAGGGGGCAAAAGTTTAAGGGAAACACGAGGGGGTATTTCTTTACTCAGAGAGTGATAGCTGTGTGGAATGAGCTTCCTGTAGAAGTAGTAGAGGCCAGTTCAGTTGTGTCATTTAAGGTAAAATTGGATAGGTATATGGATAGGAAAGGAGTGGAGGGTTATGGGCTGAGTGCGGGTAGGTGGGACTAGGTGAGATTAAGAGTTCGGCACGGACTAGGAGGGCCGGAATGGCCTGTTTCCGTGCTGTGATTGTTATATGGTTATATGGTTATATATAGTAACTTAAACCAGGTAAATCAAGAGTTAACGGTGTTATGTATATATAAGTGTAAAAATAAATCCCCAAACTTCAGGCTTAGGTGGTAAGTGATACAGTCTTACGATGGGGTGTAAGAAAGTTCAGTTCAGATGCACAGGTTAATTAATGTGAGATGTTTGTAATCCAAAGGCGAGTGTTGTGATAAAGCAATTACGTCAATATTCCACAGATTCCACGACAGCAACACAAAATAACAATAGCAGTAGGTTTTATCTCCGATGTTGTTCCACTCCACACACAAAATATCACTGACAGTGATCTTCAACGAATATCCTTTCAACACAAGTGGTACCACACCCGAATTCAGCTACAGGACATCTCAAAGTGGTGGCCACAGGATACTCAAACAGAATCCATGTATGGATTATCACCAACAGCAGCTTATCACAAAGGGGACCTTCTTCAAGGGAACCACCACCCAGGCAAGGGTTGACACACCGGTAGATTCCGCAAGGTTACCCCAATCACACACAACATTATAGCCACTTATGCAGTTCCACGACATACGAAATAACAGTGATTTGCCACAGGGGTGCCTTCAGTGAATTACCACACCCAGACAAAGGGTAAATACACACGGTGTATTCATAAAGGTTTCCCCTCACCAGAGAGCCCACTCCTGTGGATTAACTAAGTGACAATCACACTTTAGTAGCCAAATGGAAACAAACTCTCCTTCACGGGCTACTTAGAGAGAGAGTCCAGTGATCGCTTTGTCACTAGGTTTCTTATGTTTCAAACCTTCCTCTCCTCTCCTCTCTTCCTGCAAACTTGTTCTAGTTGCAGAAACGTGTGAGAGTCATTTACCAATACTCTGGATCGATCTCAACTCATCCCTTTTGGACTACTGAAAGTTTAAACCAGTGACCGAATCCATCTTGACTCTGAGCTGTGTGTGTCTGTGACTGTCCTTGTAAAAAGTAAACAAGCTGTAGAGAAACCATAACATTGATTGTCCATCAAATAACTCCACTTCTCTCCACCATAGTAACTAAGCAACTCTGCAGTCAGCAGAAATCAAAGTGTCTAAAAGTCAGTCTCATTCTCTCAGCATTTTAAAGTGACAGTCCACAGAAAAAATGAACCCTAGGGGTACATAACACCCATCTTTTCCTCAAACATTGAAGTGAGTCCTCCAGTCTATGCTGGCTTTTAGAACATTTCATTCCAATCAATACCCTTTCCCATTTAGTTCCCTGCAACATCTCTCACATGCCCATAGTCTCTGCTGGATTCTCCTGCCCCCATCTTGACTAGGGTAATCTGATATAGCTAATTAACATGACAGTATGTCATCATAATGTGGAAGGAAATTGGAATACCTGGAGTGAAACTCAGGTGTTAATAGAGAACATGCAGACTCCGTACAGGCAACATCCAACATCAGGATTAAACCTGGATTACTTGAGTTTTGTTTTCCTGATGTTTCCAAAGTCACCTAAAACACCGAGTGTTTTAGTTAATATTTAACCCCGTGTCTCAGGCAGAAATAATAATTTAGTAGAAGAGGAGCTCAATATTGTGGTAAGATTAAATGTGCTAACAAATGCAGTACAGAATCTAGTTTGTTTTATGAAGCATAATATATTATGAATAGAAGGTTACCAAGATGTTTGCTGAAGGGAAGTCAGTAGATGTTACAGTTCATGGAGACAACAAGGCATTTGACAAAGTCCTGCATGCGAGGCTAAGTAACTTGGCATTCAGGATGAAGTAATCAATTGTATTCGGTGTTGGTTAAGCAGGAGATCTCTGAGGGCAGTAATAGATGATGTGTCTTTGATTGGAGGTATGTGACTAGTGGTATGCACAGGGATCGGTACCGGGTTCATTGTTGTTTATCATCCGTATTAGTGATTTAGATAATAGTGTGATTGACTGGATCAGCAAATTTGCAGATGACACCAAGACAGGGAGTACAGTGGACAGTGAGGAAGGCTATCAGCGCTTGCAAAGTGATTTAGACCATCTAGGAAAAAAAGCAGATAGAATTTAAGGTAGATAACAGGTGTTGCATTGCAGGAGGACAAACCAGAGTAAGACTTGCACAATAAATATTAAGGCACCAAGGTGTGCGGTAGAACAAAGGGATGTGGGAAAACAGATCCACATTTCCTTGAAAGTGGCATCACAGGAAGTAGGGTCATAAAAAGAGTTTTTGGCATGTTGGCCTTCATAAATCAGGCTGCTGAGTACAGGATTTGGCATGTTAGGTTGAAGTTGTAAAAGACGATAAAGCCAGATTTAGAATATAATATGCCCGTTCTGGTCAACTGCCTACAGGTAAGATATCAATAAGCTTGAAAGAACACAGAAAAAAATTACAAGAATGTTGCTAGGACTTGAGGACCTAAGTTACAGGTATAGATTGAATCTGTCAGGACTTTATTCCCTGGAGCACAGGAGAATAAAGGGAGATATTATGGAAGTGTAAAAAATTATGAGGTAAAGACACACAAAATGCTGTAGCAATGTAACGGATCAAGCAGCACCTATGGAGGGGAATAAACAGTTGACATTTCAGACTGAGACCCCTCTGTGTTTAGATAGAATGAATGCATGCAGGGTTTTTCCCCTTCAGATTGGGTGAAACTAGAACTAGAGGATATGGATTGAGGACGAAAGGTGAAATATTTAAGGGGAATCAGAGAGAAGTACTTTGCTCAGAGGGTAGTGGGCATGTGGAACGAGCTGCCAGTGGAAGTAGTGGATGTAGGCTCAGTTGTAACATTTTAAGAGAAGTTTGGATTGGTATATGGATGGGAGAGGTATGGAGGGCAGTGGTCTGGGTGCAGGTCAATGAGGCTAGCCCCGTCTGGGTGGACCAAAGGGCCTGTTTCTGTGCTGTAGTACTCTAGGACTCTATAACGTTCAGTGAATGGTAATTTCAATGTTTGAAAATTTTACTCTTTTTAACTTTATCAGCTCAATTTATAGATTTAAACTCTAAACAGCTTTGGAACTAATCAATAAAACCTGGAGTACTACATGAATACTTCTCAGAAAGCAGTGAATGAACATTGAAATGAAAATGTTTGTCGCCATATATCAGTAAACTGCCTTGGTTATAGTGGAGTTGACAGATGAATCATGTATTTTTTGGTGATGATATCTACTATATAAGCTTGCTGTCAAGGCAGAGTAGAATTTGTTGAACCATGAAATCAAATATTATTTCAAAAACTTTCGCCTAGTTTTTTCTTTATGCACTTTAAAGACAATAAACATTAACAGGTATTATTTTCTTAAAAAAATTGACTTTTGTAATTGCACTTGTGTTGCTTTTGATGTCTTTGCTTTGAGAAGGCTGGAAGAAAATTTATTTAGTGTCAAATCAAGTCTTCTGTAGTCTCAAGGCTCTGTGAAGTGCGAATAAAATGGGAGGGCTCCTTAAATAAGGTGCATAACTTGCTAATACAAATAGTAATGAAGTGGGATTCATCCTTCTCTCAGGCTTCTGAAAGCGCTGAACACCATTCTGAACTTCAGAGCAGTGTTTATTGTTTGATGGTGAGTGAAATTTTTAGCTATTGAGGCATTTTTTTCATCCTATAGCCCCAGGAGGAACACGTATTGATGATGGAGACAAAACCAAGGTGACTGAATACTGTGTGTTTGGTGCTGCTGAAGATCAGCAAGTAATCCGTAACTACGCTCAGGTAAAACGATGGGCTGGTATAAGTCTGTTAAGCTGTTTTGGGTCTCAAACTATTCAGGATAATGAGAATGAATCCACATGTGCAGTCTTGCTGGTTGTCACAATGATTCAGTGACAACAGACGAATTAAAGTAAAGGAATATTGTGTTCATTTGGAAGAAAAGCAATTGCAGGACTAAAGGAATATTAAAAAAAGGAGTAAGGTTCATGGGATTGTTGTTCTGGGAGTTAACATAGACCCAATGTGCCAGATGGCACCCTCCTGTACACCTTAACTGGATGGTATTAATAGTTTAGTTTAATGATTGATACCACAAGTTTATTACAAAAAATATTTGGAGTAAATAGCCCTTTTGGAAACAAGATTATATTGTGCTCAGGCCAACGTTTCTAATACAATAAATTTAATTCAAATCCGACTATAATTTGCTTCTCAATGAGCCATTCAGTAAGATTAGTTTGCCAGTCTCTCTTTCATCCCTTTGTCCCAATTTGGTCAAAAGATCAGTTGGAAACTGGTTTTGTCTTTTCTGCCAATGATATAATCTCAAAATCATTGCAATCATTATCATTGCCTTGAATCTTGTCCGCTGTAGCTGGAATTCAACTGTGAATAGTGGTGGGAGAATAATTCTTTTGGACTTTGTTCTTTTTGAAGATTTCTACTGTCTGTTGCTCTTTCCATCCAATGAACATCATGAACGTTGAACTCGGTAATGATGTACTACTTTTACTGGATGAGGAAGTTTTTCTCAAAAATACTATAATGTGGACTCAGTATCACATTGTCTAATATAAACTATTTCTCATAAGCTGTCATGGTGCACCAGGCCAGGAATAAAGACTGGCAATTTAATAAAATGCAAAGATTATTTATAACATTGAGACAAGTGGATTGGTACATTTTTATGTCACTTTTAAACTGGATGTTTTCTGACTAGTACATTCTTTTCTTTTGCTTTAGGTCTTCAATAAGCTCATCAGGCGTTACAAGTATCTAGAAAAAGCATTTGAAGATGCAATTAAAAAGGTATTTTTCTCTCCAATCTAGATTCAATCAGACTTGTAATTCTTTTCCAGGTATTCTGATTAGAAACTTTTGTCCATACATTAAACTCCGGTTCATTAAACTTGGTGTCACTGACTTAATTAAACCGTCAATGACTTCCTCCACCACCCTCTGGCTAAAGCAATACTTCTATCTGTTTTAAAGGAACATCCTTCTGTTTTGAGGTTGTGCTCTCTGGTCCTAAACTCCGCCATTATTGGAGACATCCTCTCCAGATCTGCTCTATTCAGTCTTTTCAATATTTGGTGGGTTTCAATGAGATCCCCCTCCTTCTTGCAAACTGCAGTGAGTACTGGCCCAGAGCCCATCAAATGCTCTTCATGCATTAACCCTTTTATTCCTGGGATCATTCTCATAAAACCTCCTCTGGACTTTCGCCAATCCTTCTTAGATCCTTTCTTGGATAAGGGGCCCAAAAGTGCTCTCAATATTGTAAATTTGGTCTGACCAGTGCCTTATAAAGCCTCAGCATTACATCCTTGCTTTTATCTTCTAGTCTGCTTGAAATGAATGCTAACATTGCATTTGCCTTCCTCACCACTGATTCAACCTGCAAGTTAACCTTTAGGGAATCCTACACTAGGACTCCTAAGTCCCTTTGCACCTCTGATTTTTGAATTCATCCCCTACTTTGAAAATGGTCTATGCCTTTATTCCTTCTACCAAAGTGCATGACCATATTCTTCCCTAATCTGTATTCTGTCTGCCACTCCTTTGCACATTCTCCTAATCCAAGTCCTTCTGCAGACCCCTGCTTCCTCAACACTACCTGCCCCTCTACCTGTCTTTGTATCATCTGCTAACTTAGCCACAAAGCCATCAATTCTGGCATCCAGATCTTTAAGTAAATCATAAAATATAGCAGACCCAATGCTGACTCCTGTAGAGCACCACTAGTCACTGGCAGCCACCAAGAAAAGGTTCTAATTATTCTCACCTTTTTTTGCTTTCTGCCAGTCAGCCAATCTTCTGTCCAGGCTAGCATCTTTCCTGTCATGCCAGGGGTTCTAACTTTGTTTAGCAGCCTCGTGCAGCAGCTTGTCAAAAGTCTTCTGAAAATCCAAGTAAATAACATCTAATGATTCCTCTTTGTCTATTCTGTCTGTTATTTCCTCAAGGAATTCCATCAGATTTGTCAGGCAAAATGTCCCCTGTCAATCAGTTTCAAATTCGATGAGGGTTGAGGGCACATTCTGAGGCTCATTCCTCCACCTCCTCCTCCTCCTCCTCACTATGAGTTCACCTGAGTTGTGCTTTCAATGGATGTCATTGATTAGAACGTGAGTGCAGTTGGTGGGCTGAATGTCTGATGTTAGTAACTGCCCACACTATGGGAAGTTAGTAACTATGTTCCTGGCCATAGGTTTGCTGGATGGGCAGAGTGATCTACATTGCCAAACTTACTGTCACACACTTGCTGAGAAAGCTGGTCCTTCAGCCTACCAGTGGGATCTCTTGACCTTAATCTACCAGCATCTGTAGTGATTCAGCCTCCACAGAATGTTTTTATTCGAGCCTGTACTACTGATAAATGGTTGCCTCTGTTTGAGTGACACCCTGGGAAGGAATGGGCATTCTGGTTTGGGGAGTGTCAAGGATTTGAGTGGATGATGAGTTGGTGCAAGTGCATGCATGGGTGAATGTGTAAAATTTTCTTGAGGGAGAAATGAAATATGACTGATTGTGATTGTATAACAAGCATTAATATGACGTTAGATACATGCTGGGTACTAGCAGCTCAGATCCATTAGTTCCATTTCTCCTCTTCATACTTAAGCTGCAACTTTTGACTTTCTTTTCTCCTACTTACAAAATTAGAGGCAGTTTATAGTAGCCACTTGACCGACTAGTGTGTCTTTGGAATGTGGGAGGAAACTGGAGCAGCTGCAATCGCTTTTACATCCAGTATATCTCAATTTTCTTCCCCCCGCCATGTAACAACAGCAGCTCAGATCAGAAGATCAGATTCAGAGTTGTTATCACTGAAAATATATTGAGAAATATCTGGTTTTGCAGTGCATTGCGGGATATAAAAATTCTAAGTTACCAAAATATTAGTGCAAAAGAGGAATAACAAAGTAGAGTTGATTGTTCAGAAGTCTGAAGTGAGGGGAGAATGCTGTTCCTAAAATGTTGGGTATGGGCCTTCAGGCTTCTGACCCTCTTCCCCAGTGGTAGAAATGAAAAGAGAGCCAGATGGACGGATGATGGACACCACTTTCTTGAGGTACCATTACAAAAGTGGAAATACAGTGAAGCTGTCTGCTCCAATCTCAGAATCACTCACCTATCAACCAGTTTCAATGATTAGCAATTTGTTGAAATTTGTCATGTCTGTAAGAGCATTCAAAAGGAATAGATGAATTAAAGTCCATAAATGATAACGGCATGAAAATCATTACCTTTTATCTTGCTTTATACATCATATCCTTCTGACATTATTTCCATTTAAAAGTTATTTTCTTATCTTTCCTCAGCTATTGCTCTTCCTGAAAGCATTTTCAGCTTCAGAACAAACAAAGTTGGCAATGCTCACTGGTATCCTCTTGGCCAATGGATCACTTCCAGCAACAATTTTAACAAGCCTTTTTTCTGATAATTTGGTTAAAGAAGGTAATACTTAGAGGCCTTCATAATTTAAGAAAGTAGTTCTTAATGCTATTGTTATAAATAAAATGATACTTGGATTGGAGCAGGAAATGAACACCTACCACTTGATCTGGAACAGGACTGCAAATTGTTGGATTAGTAATCTTTAAGAAATGCTCTGCTATTCCGAACCACATGTACGAAAATAGGAAATCATCATCCATGTGTTCTTGGCTGACTCCACATGACTAGTGTTATTCTAAAGATTCAAAAGTTCTAAGTTAAAAGATTCCAAAGTAAGAATCCAAATTTTTCATAAATTTTGCTTAACTAAAACTTGTATTTAATTTCAAGATGATTTCCAGTTTGCATAATCATTTCTGCCACCCCATTACCCACTTGTTTTCACCATTACCACTTCAGCCAAATAGACTATAGGTAATGGTTGTAGAAGCTAATCCTGAAAATTGTGATTTTCCTTATTCATTTGAAATAAGTATCTTTACTGACAATATTGATGGTGTCTTAATAGCAGGAAAAGGGAAAACCTCTAGATTTCTATTCAGTTGAGATATATATCTGAATTGAACAAAGATTAGTGTTTTGCTTAAACTTGCTATCAACTCAAGAGTATCCCAACAATCTATAACAGAGGCTCCTCTCCTGTCAAAGCTATGCTTAAAATATTTCAGATTCATAAACAGTTAAGTACTAGTGCAGCAGATTGAAAAGCAATAATAAGTTCAAATTCAGGGTTATTGTCATCCAATTGTACATGTATACAACCAACAAAACAGTGTTCCTCTGGACCACGGTGTACCCACACAACATATGTCACATACAGCACATAAACCAAACTATTATACAAAAATAACAAATTATAATTCAAAATGCACGTAGTAAAGGACAGCACAGGTATGCAGTAAACAGCTTGCTGTCCTAGTGACGAGACCTCGGGGGTGGCAGGGTATTCGTTAATCTCACAGCCTGGGAGAAGAAACAGTTACCCGGTCTTGGCAGTCTTAGTCCTGATGTTCCTGTATCTCCTTCCTGATGGTGGTGGGTCAAAGAGATTATGGGAGGGGTGCTAGGGATCCTGAACAATGTTTTGGGCCCTTTGTCTGTAACACTCCCAGTAAATGTTACAAATAGGTGTGAGGGAGATGCTGATGATCCTCTCAGCTGTTTTTATGAGCCTCTGTAAGGTCCTGTGGTCCGATGCCTTGCAGCTTCCGTTCTACGCAATGATGCAGCCATACAGGAGACTCTTGATGGTGCTCCTGTAGAAAGTTATTAAAATGGAAGCAATGGCCTTGCCTGCCTTAATCTCCTCGGAAAGGGTAGATGCCGCTGTGCCTTCTTGAGTAGTGAGGAGATCTTGTGGGTTCAGGTTAGATCGTCTGTTATGTGCACACCAAGGAACTTCCTGTCCACAGCAGAGCCATTGACGTGCAATGGAGAGTGGTTGGTTGTGCCTTCCTGAAGTCCACAAACGTCTCTTTTGTCTTGTCCATGTTGTGGCTCAGGTTGTTGTTCTCACACCATTTGACAAGCCCCTCCACCTCCTCTCTGTATGCTGACTCATCATAGTTGCTGGCGAGGTCAATCATTGTGGTATCTTCCGCGATGATGCGGATTGAGCAGAATCTGCAGTGCAGACGTGAGTCAGCTGCGGACTGAGCACAGAATCCTGTCCAGCACCTGTGCTCCAGCTTGAGATGTTCCTGCCAACTCAGACTGACTGGGGTCTTTCCGTTAAGAAGTCCAAGATCCTGTTACGGAGAGGGCTATTGAGTCCCAATGAGGACAACTTATCCTTCAGCCTCTGAGGATGATCGTATTAGATGTCGAGTTGAAGTCGATGAACAACATTTTGGTGTATGAATTAAAAATGCATCTAATATTTATATTCTGCACCTGCACGAGAATGAAGATGGATTTAGTGCTTTAAAATAAAATGCAATAAATATAATACTCAAGTATAAAATGAGTTGGTCCCAACCAACTCCTGCACAGCACTGTAGTACATATACGATCCAATTTCAGACTTCTATGATCAATTCCAACCAAAACTCTTACAAGATGACAAGCGTTGGCATTGGGAAATGTCACATTGGTTCAGTGGAGATGATGTCCTGAATCTGTGAGTAAAGCACATTACTGGGGAAGATTCAATTACGTGTACATCCAAAAAGTTTGATGGCAATCGCATGATGCAGTTCTAATCTGTCCTTCATATTTGATTGGATTGAAGGGAACTCTAGTTTTAAACCTGCTTAGTTTTACCCCACACTAAAATCAGTGAAGGGTAATATATTGCAGGGATCAAACTGTCATTTCACCCAATCCTTAAGGGTTTCCAATTGGATGAGTTATAGAAACATAGAAAACATACAGCGCAATGCAGGCCTTTCTGCCCACAAAGCTGTGCCGAACATGTCCCTACCTTAAAACTACCTAGGCTTTACACATAGCCCTCTATTTTCCTAAGCTCCATGTAGCCATCCAGGAGGCTCTTAAAAGACCCTATTGTTTCTGCCTCCACCGCCGTCGATGGCAGCCCATTCCACGCACTCACCACTCTCTGTGTATAAAAACTTGCCCCTGACATCTCCTCTGTACCTACTTCCAAGCACCTTAAAAACTATGCCCTCTCGTGCTAGCCATTTCAGCCCTGGGGAAAAGCCTCTGACTATCCACACAATCAATGTCTCATTATCTTGTACACCTCTATCAAGTCACCTCTTATCCTCTGTCGCTCCAAGGAGAAAAGGCCAAGTTCACTCAACCTGTTCTCATAAGGCATGCTCCCCAATCTAGGCAACATCCTCGTAAATCTCCTCTGCACCCTTTCTATGGTTTCCACATCCTTCCTGTTGTGAAGTGACCAGAATTGAGCACAGTACTCCAAGTGGGGTCTGACCAGGGTCCTATATAGCTGCAGCATTACCTCACGGCTCTTAAACTCAATCCCAAGATTGATGAAGGCCAATGTACCGTATGCCTTCTTAACCCCAGAGTCAACCTGCATAGCAGCTTTGAGTGTCCTATGGACTCGGACCCTAAAATCCCTCTGATACTCCGCACTGCCTGTTAAGTTGAATCCTGATCCTACCCCACCCCCATCCTTCCCAACCAAATTATCAGAAGGAAAATTAATATTTTTAAATTGTCAGTTACTTGAACTTTAAGGCAAACAATACATGGTATAATTGATGAGGGTAAGAAATGGACTATTTATATAGATTTTTTTTTTTGTTTCTTGGATGGCTTTCCAGAATGCTTTTAAATAACAAGCTGAGTTCCTGCTCAGTTCTGCTCCAAGCAGAATTATAGATTATAGATTCAGAAGATATTTTATGTTAGGATGCGGCCTATATATTATCTCAGGTATTGTCAGGCTCCTTGGGTGAAGTAGATTTCTAAAATCATGCTTTTAAACTTTATAAAACAGGAATATCTGCATCATTTGCTGTAAAAGTTTTTAAATCTTGGATGTCAGAAAAAGATGCAAATGCTGTTACCACATCCCTCAGAAAATCCAACTTGGACAAGAAGTTGTTGGTGAGTGATCTAATCCATATTTTAAAGAAATGTAACTAAGTGTTTTCAAAATAAAAAAACCAAAACCTACTTTGCAAATTCTAGTAGTCTAGACTGGATTGAAAGGAAAAGGAAGATAAAAACAAAACATCATAATTGTAAGGAGACTTTAGAAGCAATGTCAATTAAAAGTCAAAGCTGTAAAGATTGAAAGCAACAGTGACAAAATGCTCATTGTTAATTATCTATATGTAGCTATGTTTGTGAAAGTCTTTTTTAATAAGGAAAACAGTTCACTAATGTTTTTATAGAAATATGTACAGTAAATAATTCTGGGAAAATAATGTGCTCAATTACTTTTTAGAGCAAAGGACTATAAGACATAGGAGGAGAATTGGGCCACTTGGCTTATCAGTTCGATCAGCCATTTGATCATGCCTGATTTATCATTCACTCGCAACCCCATTCCCTTGCCATCTCCCCATCGCCTCTGACACCCTTATTAATCAAGAACTTATCAACCTCTGTTTAAATACATCCAATGACTTGACCCCACAGCCATGTGTAGTAATGAACTCCGTTGATTTACCACCCACTGACAAAAGAAACTCCTTATCTTTTCCGAACGACGTATTTCTGAAGCTATGCCCTGTAGTCTTAGACTCTCCCGCTACTGGAAACATCTGATCCATCCAGGTCTGTCAGTATTCAATAGCTTTCAATGAGATCTCCATCTCAATCTTCAAAACTCCAGTGAGTACAGGCCCAGAGCTATCATTCACTCCTCATGTTAACCTTTTCATTCCTGGGATCATCCTTGTGAACTTCTGGATTTTCTCCATTGCCAACACATCTATTCTTAGTTAAAGGGCCCAAAACTGTTTACAATTCTCCCAAGTGTGGTCTAACCAAGCCCTTATAAAGGGGGAAAAATAGGTCATATTTAAGTAAATTCACCCAAAAATGTGTTGTTCATTCTGCACGTACATGGCATTATCTTGATTGATTTTGTTTTATTAAAAAAGTTCTTAAAATATTTGCAACTGTAAATTCATCCAATTGAATTACTATGTATATATTAACATGTATCCAAAGTTATACCATGAATCCTCTGCATTTTTGTTATATTGTGAATAATTAAATCTTGCTGTTCCATCGCAGGAACTCTTTCCAGCTAATAAACAAAACTTTGAACATTTTGCTACATATTTTACCAATGCTGGACTAAAAGAGCTATCTGACTTCCTACGAGTTCAGCAATCTCTGGGAACTCGCAAAGAACTGCAAAAAGAACTGAAGGAGAAACTTTCTCAGGAATGCCCCATAAGGGAGGTAAGTTAAATATGAGCTGGCTTGAAAACATCACTAAATGTTATTTACCAGATAATTGGGCAGGTAGATATTATTAATAGATCAGATAAACATGTTATTTAGCATAAAGCACAGTTATTGAATTTCAATGATAACAGAAAATTAATTCAAAGTAGGGCATCATCAGAAAGAAAGCCATGTCCTTTCAAAGTCAATATTTAATTCAATAAGTACGTGATTGACATTGTGTCTGAGTATCCATACTACTTTCAGGTTATAGTTAACACTGTGGTTGTTGAATTTTTTGTTTATTTCCAAATTATTTCAGGATTCACTTCTGTCAGTAAGTTTAGCATAGATCTTGATGAAAGGTTAGCTGATTCACTGCTGGTCCCATGCTCTGGTCATTGACCCACTGAGAGCTGAGTAACTAGGATGTTGATACAGTATTTATTTATGGAGATATAAGGCAGATGCACATGCAATTGTCCCATCTCCTGTCCTTAAGAGGTAATTGTGGATGTAGTCCAATTTTATTAGTTATGAAGACCAGCATACAATAGATGCATTTAATGTCAGAGAAATATACATCCTAAAATTCTTTTTATTGATAAATTGATTCTTTTACATTGATAAATATCCACATAAACCTGTGTGTTATATTTTGTAGAAGTCATATTTTGTTTGATTACTTTAGGGGCTATAAACTGATATAACTGAAGGAAGGAGAGTGAAGCTGCATTCGGTAGCCACATAGTACCTAAATGTAACTATTGGTGACTATAATCATTGAATCTGAAGAAGTTTTGAAGTGGGGGAAACAAATTAATGTTTTAGGTTGATAAACTGATTGAAGGTTAAAGTGCATTATGTCTATTGGTTGCAAAGGTTTTTTTTTGATTTTTCACTTGTACAAGCGTATAACCAAGAGGTTTAACCTATACATTTAACCAGAAATATTTTAATAAGTGGTAGGAGAGCGGGGGAAACGAATGCAGTTGTGAATATTTCAATGTAAAGAGCGTTGTAGATAAGGCAGATAAACATAAGAGCTTAGTGGAATTATGATGTTGTGATTATTAGCTGCAGGAGGGGCATCACTGAAAACTCGGTGTTCTAGGGTTCTGAAGTTTTACACATGATCACTGTAAGATGACACCAGTGAACAATGTGACTTGCGGTGAACTTACTTCTTTCAAATTGATTCTACTACTAAGCTGCCTGTGTAAGGAACCTGTGATTTACATTTTAATAGTTTGGTTTTGGGCCGATTGAATGATGTGGTGCTCTGCTGTCTCCGAGGGAGCTTGGTGAGGTTTGGATCAAAGTGTGCGATCTGGAGACTCCATGCAAACTCACGATCTACTCTGTTGCTTCTCACCAATTGAGATATCGAGCAAGGTTGAAGTTCACAAGGATGAGAGCGCCGTCTGGCTGCATTTGACTAGTCTCCATGTCCTTCGTGCTAGCTGCTGTCCGAGTAAAGTGCAGGATTCTTGGGATCCACCTTGCAAGAATTGATCGGCGAGGCTGTGGGCTTGCTTTGGGTGACTTTGAGGTTCATGTTGCATGCGTTCCTGGATTCTGGTTACTCTTTTTTTTGTTGTTTTTGAGTGGTTTGATTGGGGCAATCAATGCAGACTAGGGCATTTCAACAAAGAATGGCCCACGGCCTTCAGTGGGATAGCAATTCGGCACTGAATACTACTGGATTCCTGGTTAGATGTTTGATATTCTATGTGTTGTTCACTTGTTTTTTGCTATTTGCGCAATTTGGTTTTTTTTGGCGTTAGGTGTTTGATGATTTCTTGACCGGGTTCCATGGTGTTGTTTTTTGTTTCGTGGCTGTCAGCAGGAGGGTGAATCTTGGGAGCTGTAATTTGAATAGATACTTCAAAAATAAATGTACTTTGAATCTTCAATGGGGGGGGGGGGTATTAAAGGGGTGGCAATACTCATCAGGGAAAATATCACAGCCGTGCTCGGAGGACAGACCGGAGAGCTTGTCTACTGAGGAAAAATGGGTGGAACTGAGGAATAAGAAATGTATGATCACGTTAATGGGGCTGTATTTTTGACCTTCCAAAAGTCAGCAGGATTTAGAGAGGCAAATTTGTAGGGAGATGGCAGGTAGCTGCAAGAAAAATAAGGTTGTGATAGTAGATGATATTAACTTTCCACAAATTGACTGGGAGTCCCATACTGTAAAGGGATTGGATGGGATAGAGTTTGTCAAATGTGTTCAGGAAAGTTTCCTTAATCATAGATGTCCAAAGTAGAGAAAGAATGGTTCTGGATCTAGTGATCACAATTCCAATAGTTTCAAGATAATTAAGAAGAAGGATTGGATTGGTCCTTGGGTTGAGGTGTATGGTAGAACAAAGGGATCTGGGGATGGAGATCCATAACTTCTCAAAAGTCACAGGTAGACATGGTCATAAAGAGAGCTTTAGGCTCCTTGGGCTTCATAAATTAGAGCATTGAGCACAAGGGTTAGGGTGTTATGTTGAACTTGTATAAAACAGTGGTGAGCCCTAAACTGGAATATTGTGTTCAGTTCTAGTCACCTACCTACTGAAAGATATCATTAAGTTTGAAAGAAAGTAGAGAAAATTTACGGGGATTTTGCCAGGATTTGAAGACTTGGTTAAGACTTCATTCCCTGGAGCTTTGGAGAGTGAGGGGAGATCTTACAGAAGTATCGATGATTAGGATGGCTATAGATAGGGTAAATAAATGCAGTCTCCTTCCCCCGAAGCTAGTGAGACTAGAACTAGAAGTTATGTGTTTAGAGTGAAAGGTGAAATATTTAACGAGCAAACACGAGGAAATCTGCAGATGCTGGAAATTCAAACAACACACAAAATGCTGGTGGAACGCAGCAGGCCAGGCAGCATCTATAAGGAGAAGCACTGTCGATGTTTCGGGCCGAGACCCTTCATCAGGACTAACTGAAAAGAAAGATACTAAGCGATTTGAAAGTAGTGGGGGGAAGGGGAAATGATAGAAGACCGAAGGGGGTGGGATGAAGCTAAGAGCTGGAAAGGTGATTGGTGAAAGGTTTAAGATGATCCTGAGGGGGATCTTCTTCACTTGGTGGGTGCTGAGAGTGTGGAATGAGCTGCTGGCAGAAATGGTAGATGCAGGTTCAATTGTAATGGGGCAGGGGGCAGGGATTCACATTTCTGGATGGTTGGGACCTCTTTTGGGGCAGGCGTGACCTGTGCAACAAGGATGAGTTGCACTTGAATCCAAGGGGACCAATCCTGGCAGGGAGGTGTGCTAAGGCTATTGGGGAGAGTTTAAACCAGAATTGCTGGGAGGTGGGAACCGAACTGAAGAGAGGGAGGAAGGGGGCAGTTATCTCACAAATAGAGAAAGCTTGTAGACAGTGTGAGAGGGAGGATAGGCAGGTAATAAGAGAAGGGATGTGGTCAGACCGATGGTTTGAGATGTGTCTATTTTAGTGCAAGGAGTATTATGAACAAAGCTGATGAGCTTAGAGCGTGGATCAGTACTTGGAGCAATAATGTTGTGGCTATTACAGAGACTTGGATGGCTCAGGGGCAGGAATGGCTACTTAGAGTGCCAGGCTATTGATGTTTCAGAAAGGACAAGGAGGGAGGCAAAAGAGGTGGGGGTGTGGCACTGCTGATCAGAGATAGTGTCACGGCTGCAGAAAAGGAGGACGTCATAGACAGATTGTCTGTGTGGGTTGTCGATGTGAATTGTCGGAGTCTCTGTGGGTGGAAGTTAGGAGCAGGAAGGGGTCAATAACTCTACTGGGTGTTTTTTATAGACCACCTAATAGTAACAGGGTCATTGAGGAGTAGATAGGGAGACAGATTCTGGAAAGGTCTAATAATAACAGCTGTCGTGGTGGGAGATTTTAATTTCCCAAATATTGATTGGCACCTCCCTAGAGCAAGGGGTTTAGATGGGGTGGAGTTTGTTAGATGTGTTCAGGCAGGTTTCTTGATACAATATGTAGATAAGCCGACAAGAGGACAGGCTGTACTTAATCTGGTATTAGGAAATGAACCTGGTTAAGTGTCAGATCTCTTGGTGGGAGAGCATTTTGGAGATAGTGATCACAATTCTATCTCCTTTACCATAGCATTGGAGACGGGTAGGAACAAACAAGTTAGGGAATCGTTTAATTGGAGTAAGGGGAAATATGTGTGACCAAGTGGTTCAGGTGGACTAGGGATCTGAAGGTCACGAGTTCTTGCCCCAGCCGAGGCAGTGTGTTGTGTCCTTGAGCAAGGCACTTAACCACACACTGCTCCAGTCCACCCAGCTGAAAATGGGTACCGGCAAAGTGCTGGCGTCCTATCTGGGGTGGAGTCTCGTACTCTCAGTCACTTCACGCCACAGAAACCGGCATAAGCTCTGGCCTGATGAGCCTATAAGGCTCGGGACAGACTTTAACTTAAGTTAAGTTAGTTGTTGTGGATAGTGTAGAGGGCTGTAAGAGGTTACAGCGGGATATCGATAGGATGCAAAACTGGGCTGAGAAGTGGCGGGTGGAGTTCAACCCAGTTAAGTGTGAAGTGGTTCATTTTGGTAGGTCAAATATGATGGCAGAATATAGTATTAATGGTGAGACTCTTGGCAGTGTGAAGGATCAGAGGGATATTGGGGTCCAAGTCCATAGGACACTCAAAGCTGCTGTGCAGGTTGACTCTGTGGTTCGAAGGCATGTGGTGCATTGGCTTTCATCAGTCGTGGGATTGAGTTTAAGAGCCAAGAGGTAATGTTGGAGCTATATAGGACCCTGATCAGACCCCACTTGGAGTACTGTGCTCAGTTTTGGTCACTTCACAACAGGAAGGATGTGGAAACCATAGAAAGGGTGCAGAGGAGATTTACGAGGATGTTGCCTAGATTGGGGAGCATGCCTTATGAGAACAGGTTGAGTGAACTCGGCCTTTTCTTTCTTGGAGTGACAGAGGATGAGAGGTGACCTGATAGAGGAGTACAAGGCATTGATCGTGTGGCTAGTCAGAGGCTTTTTCCCTGGACTGAAATGGCTAACAGAGAGGGCAAAGTTTTAAGGTGCTTGGAAGTAGGTACAGAGGAGATGTCAGGGGTAAGTTTTTTTTTACGTAGAGTGGTGAGTGCGTGGAATGGGCTGCTGGCAACGGTGGTGGAGGCGGATACGATAGGGTCTTTTAAGAGACTACTGGATGGATACATGGAGCTTAGAAAAATAGAGGGCTATGGGTAACCCTAGGTAATTTCTAAAGGAAGTACATGTTCAGCACAGCATTGTGGGCCTGCATTGTGATGTAGGTTTTCTGTCTTCCTGTGTAACATTGCAGAAGTTTGAATGGGTACATGGGTGACAGTGAATGGGTGCAGATAGATGGGATTAGGAAGAAAATCAGACTGACATGGACTGGATATGCCAAAGGGCTTGTTTCCATGCTGTGTTCCTGTATAACTATAATTAAATTCCCTTATATCGACTCTAAAGTTCACTCTTTCATTGGCTGCATAATTATGATCAATTTATAATGTTCTCCCTGTAAGCATAATTAATCTGTATGCACCAAAACAAAAATATCTGAGGGGAAATACTGAGTGGTTAGAACCTTGAATGCTTCATTTTTAAACAGAAATCATGTGACAACTTGATTGGTCATAGTTGTGACAAAATAAAATGCTCAGTCAGTCCCATGTCAAAATCTGCCACATTCGTTTTCTCGGTCCTTCAGAGCTCAACCTTACTGCACCAAGGAATTGTGTTTTCCATGAAGGGGGAAGAGGGAGACACGGGGTACAAAAAAACCCATTACCTCCAAGTGAACTGAGCTTCATGTAAAACTTGTATTCTTCAGATAGTCCTGTATGTCAAGGAAGAGATGAAGAGAAACGATCTGCCAGAACAGGCAGTAATTGGTTTACTGTGGACCTGTGTAATGAATGCTGTTGAATGGAACAAGAAAGAGGAACTGGTCACAGAACAAGCTTTAAAACATCTCAAGGTATGGACATGAAAGCAAAATTTTGAGCAAATTTGGCTCCATGCTATTGTTTAAATTCTGGTTATTAAAATAGATATTGGAACATACAGTATCTGTTATCAAACCATTTGTTAATATGTAATAATGACTGGAAAATGGCCATTGTTTTGTCAATTTATGCTAATTAGAAATATCTAAATAGGTAAGTTTTGACTGATATATTTCTGCACAAAGCATTGTGACAGGAAACTGTTTTAGGAAAGTAAGTAAGCAAACACTTACAATTTTAATATAGTAAAATAAATGGATTCAAATTTTTAATAAGTGTACATTATCATTATGAATATGTACTTGCAGCTTTTTTTATTCAGAACATACATGAGAAAATCAAGTTTTACTTCAAATTATAGTAGAACTGAACTCAGAAATGTAATAATTTGAAATTTGTTGTGCAAGTAAATGATAGCTAAATTGGTTTTACTATTTTTCAGCAATATGCACCGCTCCTTGCAGTATTCAGTACCCAAGGTCAGTCAGAGTTGACCCTGCTCCAGAAGATTCAGGAGTATTGTTACGACAATATCCATTTTATGAAGGCGTTCCAGAAAATTGTTGTGCTATTTTACAAAGGTAAAGAAATTGGCAAATTTTCTTCAAAGGACAATATGCTACAGTTAATGTCTGCAGATTACATGAGATAATTTATCTGTTTTGAATGTTCACTCTCACCTTGCACAAGTTAAGCATGTGATTTTTGCATAAAAGATTTGGTTATATTTTAAGAGATCATGTTCAGGACACTGTCATTGAAGTGGAAGAAATGATAAAATAGAGGGAAATTAAATGTGATGGCAAATGACTGTAAAATACTGGGCTGTCACCAAATTTTCCATAGCATGACGGGCAATGTTCATGTATGATATTTTCCTACATGAATCACTTTATGTTCAGCGGAACTGTCTGATAAAGAATTACAGGAAAGGTGGCAAAATTGGAGAGTGTTGAACTTCCAGTGCAGAATTGGGAGCAGCTGACTTTCACATTCTTTACTTGGTGGATGAAGTAAACAAATAAGCAATGGGTTGTAGTAAATTTTGATTTTAATTTAAAAAAACATCTTTAACACTGTATTGTTCCTCCCTTGAATCCGTCATTGGCTGAAAAGCTATGATCAATTTATAATGGCCCTTGTAAGCAAAACCAATCAGTAAGTACCAATACAATAAATAGTGGAGAGGGAATTCTGAGTGAGTAGAAAGTTCCTTTATAAATAATTAACATATTTGTATACCAAATGGAAATTAAGTGTATTTTATGGAAATACTTATATTGCTTAATGCTGCAATAAATTCTACTTTAAGGATGATAATTATCTCAAGAATGCTTTCTGTTCAACCATTGACTTTGAATCAGAGACAAAATGACTGCTGTAAATTTTTGTTCAATGGGGAATCTACACTGAAGAAGCTCTAGGTTTTAGGATCGATTAATCTATCCAACTAATAGATTCATTGTATCTGTGGAGTTGGTGCAGGCTTGTGCGGAGCCAAAATAAGAAGAGAAAACCAACTTTTCTTTCTAAAAATAATTTGGCTCTTTGAGTCAGTTCATAACTACTCGTGCTGTAGCCTACATCCTGCCTACCCGGAGTAAAGAACAAAGGATAACAGCACTATCAAATCTTACTTGTTCTTACCCGTGCCTGGTCACTGAAGACTATTGTAAAAGAGCTACTCTCACTTCCTACACCTATGGCCCACTTACTCCGTTTCTTCACAACACTGCCTTGGCTTCCCACCCTTACACTGGCCATTCTACTTCACTTTCTTTTTCTTTTCCCTTGGTTCTTCTTTTTATTGGTTGTTGTAAATTAGCCAATTAATTATTAACTAACGATTTGCAGATGTGCCTTTTTTTTTAAAGATCCCTGTTAAATGAAACTCACCAGTAAGTCCTAAAACTTGCTTCTCTGGGGATTCATTTGGGGAGTGAGAAGCTGGAGGACTGAGCCTACTTGAAGGGAGGTGGGGTTTGTTCAGATGACAAGAAATGAAGAATGTAATGAATGGGAGGTCCTATTAGGTGATAGGAGTTGTATGAAAGAAGGCGAATGGCAGGTTTCTGGGAAACGGGGGAAAATAAAGCAATTAATTGAGGATTGTAGTTGCTTATTGTCCAGTGGTGAAGGCAGTAAATAAAAGAAGGAAGGAAGTGCTTAAGGTATTTTTGAATTTTGAGTGTGGACTTGTTTCAGATATCAATCTAATTAGATTAACTAAGGATTTGGGAAAAAGCATTAGGAGATATTGTGGGTGCAACACCTTTAAGAGATTGGACACCCTCAGTATTTTGTAAAGATACTAAGCAGTGTGCGAAAGCTTTCGGGTTAAAAGTTTTGGAGGAAGGAAAGTAACACCAAGGAACTATGATGGTTTTGGGGAGTAATCACAGGAGTATCTCTAGATGTATTCATGGACCAATTTAAAAATAAATTATAAATAAATTAAATTGTAAGTAAATGATTAAAAATAAAATAATAAGTTGGAGGAAATGATGATAAACATTTAAGTGTTTCATAGTAGAGTAAAAACTGGTAGTTTATTGGTGTTAATTAAGTTTAATGGAATCAGAGTTGCTGGTTAGAGCTAATTTAGGTTATATATGAGTTCTACTCTATGGTTTGAGTCTATGTGCTGCCCACTCAGATGTTTTCAACACCAGAAGTTTGGTCTTGTAGCTGCTGTGTGGAGAGGTGATGAGCGGTGTGGTAGATGTGGTGGAGAACATGATTTCGGCAATTGTGGAGAAAGCAGTCGGCCAAATTGTAGCAACCATGGAGGAGAACATAGCTCTGCTTTTGCAGGGTGTCCTGTATATAAGAAAATTGTGGAAGTGCAGCGTGTTCGGGTAGATATAGGTGTATCATATGCAGAGGCTCTTCAGAAAGTACAGAAGACTGTGTTAACAGGTTCTATTAATATCCGGAATACAGATGGATTAAAGAGAATGTGTAAAGTGCAGAATTTGTTGATTGTTGGTAAACTAAAGTTTGTCACTTACATAGCAAGTGCGGCAAATTGTGCAACACAAACCAAAAGAACAGAAAAAAATTAAAATATTGAAAGCTGCTGAAAAACATCTAGAGATGAAAAACTTAACTCTAGAAGTTATTAACGATGCCTTACAAGGAGTAAATAATGCTCAGACTTCAAATGAGGGCTTTTAATGATTTTTCTAATCTTACAATGAAATGCTAGTGGCCTATTGGGTAATGGTCAAGTGTTTAAGAAATTTATGGAAGATTTACTAACTAAACCTGATGTTACACGTATACAGGAAACCTGGTTCATATTTTGTCTAAGTTTTATGATAGAAGGTTGTGTTGACTTAAGATGTGTAATGGAGGGGACCGGCTACCTTTATCAAAAATGGAATAGCACATAAAGTTATGGAGGTTGGAGTTGTTTATGAGGCAATTGTGGTTGGGACTTGGTGAAAGAATAGTAAAGATAATTTTTTTTAAACTTTCACAAAGCTGATGATATATTGGAAAATGTGGGTGGAAATGGGAAAAATAAAGTCTTACGGTGTGATAATTTTAATGGTCAAAGTACTATGTGGGATTGTAGTGACACATGTGAAAGGGATGGTGATGGAAGACTTTATGGAAGAAAAGTGTTTGGTGTGCTTGAAAGATTGTAGGAATACAAAGATAAATATATTTAGTAATACTGTTTCTGCTATAGATCTTGAACTGGTATCTGAGGTTAGAGCAACTAGGAAGTGTAAAATGGTACAACAGTGGGGAGTGATCATTTCCCTATAACTTGTACAACGGGAAAGATTCCAATATCTTCAGATACAATTTTAAATAGGCAAATTTAATAAGACTGTACATAGCAGCTGTGTAGTGGGGAAAAAAAGCACAATGCCTCTTTCACTTCAGACAGCTTAAGAAGTTCGGTATGAGTCCCCAGATCCTCAGGACTTTCTACAGGCCACAATCGAGAGCACCTGACTGGCTGCATCACTGTCTGGAATGGGAACTGGACTCCCCTGAGTTACAGGGCACAGCAGAGAGTGGCGCAGACAGCCCAGCGCATCTATGGATGTGAACTTCCCTCTTTTCCAGACATTTACAGCAGCAGGTGTGTAAAAAGGGCCTGGAGGATCATCAGGGATTCCAGTAACCCCAACCACAAACGGTTTCAGCTGCTACTATCTAGAAAACAGTACTGCAGTATTGAGGCCAGGACCAACGTGCTCCAGGACAGCTTCTTGCACAACGCCATCAAATTCATCAGGACACATTGATCTGATTGTGTATCTGACTGTACATGTATTTATACAAAACAATTCCATATATAATTTTAGTGTTTGGGTAATAATTCCCCCACATTTGCTTGTACATTGCAACGGACACACAACATATTCTTACTCCCTCATGATTTAAGAAATAAATCTTAATCTTAAATTGTGGTGTGATTGATTTATGTGAAAGTTGATTTTCTGACATTTGGTTTTGGAGGATATCAAGTTCAGTATTAATGCTTTGTACTCAACTCAATAGCTAAGGAAGCAATTCCCAGATGCTTGGGTGATAATAAAAAGAAATACATTTCCTGGTGGATGGACGAATGGAAAAGGTGCTGTGAAAGTACAGAATAAAAGCTTTTTGGAAAGTTGGGTAGTGTTACTTGTGGAGAACGTGCTATTGGGAAAGAGGTAGGCAGGGGAAGTTTGGGGTGTGGTATGAAAAATGGGGGGAGTTAGAAAACTTGATGCGTTACCTGTTTTGTATGGTGGGGAGAAGGTTGCGGTTACTGACTCTGAAAAGACAGAACTATTAGCAAAATGATATATGTCTGTGTACGTAGTTCAGGCTGTTTAAGAAGAGAGGGTTTTTAGAGAAACTGTTTTGGCAAGCAATCCTCAGATTGCTGGGGGATAAAGAATGTCTTGGATGTTGAATTTACATTGTCTGAACTTAAAAGGGCTATTAATAGTGCTGGTCAGACGTCACCTGGGAAAGATACTTATTATAGTATGCTTATATGGTTATCAAATTGAAACTTGCGTAGGTTTTGGAACTTTTTAATACGATATGGGTTGAATGGTGATTTCCTTCTTCCTGGAAATTAGTGGTTGTTATCCCAACATTGAAACCCGGTAAGGATCAATCATATCCTTCCAGTTACAGACCTATTTCACTAGCTTCACATGTATGTAAGATGATGGAAAACTTTCTTATTTGTAAGATAATAGCAAGGTTTTCTAATTTGTGGAGAGCTTTGGAAAATCTGGATTTAGGAAAGGGAGAATGATTATAGAGTCGGTGTTAAAGTTTGGAATCTGATATTCGCAAGGCCCATGTCAATAAAGAATCAGTGGTCACAGTTCTCCGATGTTAGAGAATGCTTATGATATGATACGGATACAAGGGTTACTGCTTAAGTTTGAAAATATGAGAATGTTCAATTGCATTGAAGAGTTTTTATGTGTCAAGAAGACACAAATTCAGGTGGGAACAATATTTTCAGATAGAGAATGGGACTCCACAGGGGAATATGTGTAGCCCACTCCTTTTTTATGATTAATGATATTTTCATAACTGTTGAACTACCTGCACCAATTTCCAAATTTTATTATACTGATGATGGTGTAGTGTGGGAGAGAGGCAGGAATATAAATTATATAGTTAGGAAACGGCAGGCAGCTATTAATGAAGTAGAGGAATGGGGACATTGGTGGGAGTTTAAATTTTTTATTACAAAGACTCAAGTTATTTGGGTTTTTTTTCTAAAAGGAACATTTACACCCACAAGTGATCTCAAGTTATATGGTAACTCTCTTAAACAAGAGTCAGTGGTAGTTTTTAGGTATGTGGATGGACACAAGACTAACATGGAATGTGCATATGAATGAAATTCTAGAGAAGTATAAATTAAGTCCTTAAGTGTGCTCAGGTGCTTAGTTGGATGTGATTAGGCTGTGAGTAGGAGGTCACTTAACCAAATGTATATAACTTTAATCATATCTGTCTTTGATTATGGATATGTTGTTTATTGGCTGGCCTCACCAGTGGTCTTAAAGTTTCAAGCTCAAGCATTGAGATTATGTCCTAGTGCTATTAAATCATCACCAATATCAGCATAACTGGTAGAAATGAGTGAATTACCTTTATCTACACAGGTTGCAGTTAGCAATTGTTTATTGGGTTAACATCAACTGACATGAGGTTGGTCATCCAATATTGGCAACATTAGTAGATTGTTGGGAGCACTGCATTTGTAAGCTCTTCAGTTTTGGGTGGATGAGAAATGAATGGGCCCAAAATCTTTGGTTGTTTAATGTGGAGTATGGTCCCGGTGTACCCCTTTCTGTCTCTCCTCCATGGCTTTTCCCTCAGCCTGTGACTGATTTAAGCCTTCATGAAAAGGTCATGTTGAAGATTGTTTGTATAACAGTGGTGCAGGTAGTTGAGCAGTATATGCTTGGCCGATACTATAGTTTCTTACTTATCTATACAGATGGCTCAAAAGATCCATGATGGATTCTTTAGGTGCTCTTGGTTTTGTTTCAAAGTTTCAGGTGACTATTAAGAAAGGATTATCAGACAAAATATCAGTATTCACATCTGAGATGTTTGCTATTATTTTAGCCTTGGAATGGGCCAAGGAAATCCACCCTGAATATATGTACTTCTGTGCTCTGATTCATTCTCTTTTTTTGACATCTATTAAAACAAGTATTTCAAATTGTAGTTCAGATGTTCTTCTTGAGATCGGAACTCACCTGTTTAGATTTGTGTATACATTTCTTATGGGTCCCTGCCCATGTTGAGATTCAAGGAAATGAGGTGGCAGACTTTGTAGTCAAGCAGTCACTTAAAATTAAAGATATAAATGGAGTGGTGCCTTTGCATAAGGGTGGGGTAAAAGCCATAAGTATAAAGTCTATTCGGTCACAGTGGCAACAACTTTGGGATAAGGAAGAGATGGAATTTATAAATTCAGAAGATAGTGGGAACTCAGCTGGGCAAATGTATAAAATGAGAGAAGTTATACTTCCACGTTCACATATTGGACATACTAGGTTGAATAACTCCTTGTTCAGAATTAATATGTATGGTACTGGCATTTGTCAAGGAACAGTGCAGCATATATTTGAGTGCAGATCCTATGAGGAGCAAAGGAAACATTGGATTATTAAATCAAGATGTTTGGGATACACACTGTTTAACATGAAATGTTTGTTAGGATATCACTGCCGTCATAATGTATTCTTGTATTTGACTTTCTGAAAAGTGTTAAGAGTTTTTGATATTATTTGATTTTTGGTGGGGGGGGGGGTAAATTAAAGTGGATATACTTCCTGTCTGTTTACTCCACCTCAGTAGGTGGCGGTATTGGTCTGCCAACTGCATTAAACTTTACAAGAAGAAGAAGTGCCATGACCCACTTCTTTTAAACTTTTGCACCTCTGGCTCCTATTAAGTAAAACTTACCAGCAAGTCCTTAGACCTGCCTTAAACTCTCACATTTCTTGCTATCAACTCTCGGCTCCTGTTAAATGAAATTCATTCATTATTAACAAGATAGTGAAAGCAAGTTACATTGAGTGCCTCCTGCAACCTGACAAATGGCAAGAGATTTATAATAACAATGTCAATGAGATGTGGGAAGTATAGTAAAAAGATTCAATTCAAGGAGGAATAGATACCAAAAGGAAACACATTAAGCATGTCCGCTAGGAAGAGATTATTAGGTTGGTGTGGAATTCCATAGTTGTGGCTGAAGAAGTGTGATAGCATTTTGCTTTGTCATAACCCCTATATTTTCAAGTTTCTTTTTGAATAATTGACCTGTTAATTGTTTGAATTTCAGCCGATGTTCTGAGTGAAGAAGCCATTCTAAAATGGTATAAGGAAGCACATGTTGCAAAAGGGAAAAGCGTCTTTCTTGAGCAGATGAAGAAATTTGTCGAGTGGCTACAAAATGCTGAAGAAGGTAGTATTGTTCAAAACAATTGATTTTACTGTAATATATCTAGAATGTGAGTTCATAAACTTATTTTTCCCTATACCAGGTTACATACCCTTGACAAATATATATATTTTGGAATAAGTAGTGTGCATTTGTTTAACAAGTGAATTTCAAATTTTCCTCTGTTCAAGGACATACACATATCACTATTAATTTTTGTGAAACACAAAATTTATCTTGCTTCAGAAGCTTCACTTTACTGTTTCACAAGTTTCACTTACTGGCGCTGGACACTTAGTAACAGTCTCAATGGATTCTTGAGCTCGGGTGGAAGATGCAGAAAATCCTTGTTTCCTTACCAGATTAATCCTATCTCGATCGTCAGTGACAAAATTAAATGGCATACCACCACATTTTTTGGTGTGGAAAAGGTGTTGCATTTTGCATTATGATACGTTTGGTCAGGATTCATGTGATTTGAATAGAACTTTTTGAAAATTGGTGGTGGAGTCCAAGTAATTTTGTGTATAATGAAAACACGAGGAAATCTGCAGATGCTGGAAATTCAAGCAACACACACAAAGTGCTGGTGGAACGCAGCAGGCCAGGCAGCATCTATAGGGAGAAGCGCTGTCGACATTTCGGGCCGATACCCTTCATCAGGACTAACTGAAAGGAGAGATACTAAGAGATTTGAAAGTAGAAGGGAGAGGGGAAAATGTGAAATGATAGGAGAAGACCGAAGGGGATGGGGTGAAGCTGAGAGCCAGAAAGGTGATTGGCAAAAGGGATACAGAGCTGGAGAAGGGAAAGGATCATGGGATGAGAGGCCTAGGGAGAAAGAAAGGGGGAGGGGAGCACCAGAGGGAGATGGAGAACAGGCAGAGTGATGGGCAGAGAGAGAAAGAAAAAAAAGGAGGGGGGAAAAAACTAAATATATCAGGGATGGGGTATAATGAATATGCTTTGCACTTTTGCAAGCTGCTACACAATAAAATTGTTATACTTTTTCCTGACAATGGGTAAAGTGATGAAATGTTGCATTAGGTTTGAGAATTGATTCATTAAATCTAAAACTCTGTTCTTAATTCTGGGCAAAAAGTTGGCTCAGGTGGATTGAGAAATAGTAAGATGCCAATCATGTCATGGGCTGTTAAAAGATTTGAAGCTGTTTGCAAGGATGGCAAAAGGACTTGCAGTTGGGGCAGCTAACAGCCAAATATATATTTTATTCTTTTCTCCTTTTTTTTGTGAATAATCTACCAAAATGTTCTTCAAAACTCAAAGAGACATTCTGTAATCTTTAGCACTCCCAGAATGGGAACCACTAGCTTTGGGAATAAATCCCCATTGGAAAGATCATCTAACAATAACTGGCAAAGAAGGATGAGATTGTGTTAAATAAAAGGAGGCTTATAACATTGATTATAATCAAAGTAAATATGAAGCCAGGAAGGATGTTGAAATTTAACAAAGCATGATCAAGGGATTAATTAAAGGGGGAGGAAATAAAAATTGAGCATGAAGCAGCAGGAAGAATAAAAACATTTTGAATGTTGCAATTTATATGCAATATAATAAAGATTAGAAAAAATAAATGTTGGTTATTAACAGAGACAGGGCTATTACCAACATTATTCATTCCTTAACGCAGAAGACACAAAGAATCTAAAACCAGTGAGAAATCTTGGAAATCCAACAAAAAACTGTTAAATTGTTTTATTATTGTCATATGCACCAAGATGCAGAAGAAAACTTGTAGGCTCAGATTAAATTGGGGGATTGCTGGGCAGCACAGCTGAAAGGGCCAGAATGGCCTATTCCACATTGTATCTCAATAAATAAATAAGTTAATAAAATAAACTGTTACAATACTGAGAAAATGCAGTGTGTGTAGGCCTCTGTTAGTCTCGATAGACCATGGATTTGCACCTTGGAAAGTTTCCAGGGCAAGCCTGGGCGAGGCCCTCTCCACAGCACCGGTGTTGTCCAAGGGAAGGGCTTTAGGACCCATACAGCTTGGCACCGGTGTCATCGCAGAGCAATGTGTGGTTAAGTGCCTTGCTCAAGGACACAGATGCAAGCCTCAGCCAAGGCTCGAACTAGCGACCTTCAGATAACTAGACGAATGCCTTAACCACTTGGCCATGCACCAACACTAAAATACAGTGCAGGTGGACAGTAAGGTGCAAGGTCACAACGAGGTAGATTGTGAGCTCTGGAGTCCATTTTATTTTACTTGGGGAAATAATCTGTAATCTTAAAACAACGGGGTAGAAACTGTCCTCAGACCTGGTGTACATCCTTCCTGTACCTGATAGGAGAGAGTAGAAGACAGAATATAATCTTTGATTATGCTGCTTGCTTTACTGGGGCAATGAAAAGTATAGACAGAGTCCATAGAGATATCCCTGATGTACTTAGTTATGTCCCAGCTCTGTGCAGTTTCTTATAGTCATGGGTAGAGCAGTTGCAGTTGCCATAACCAAACTGTGATGCATCTGGATAGGATGTTTTCTGTGGTATATCAATAAACATTGGCAAGGGTCGAAGGAGACATGTAAAATTTCTTTAGCTTCCTGAGGATGTAGAGGCACGGGTGTCCATTAGCAAAAAGATAGCATCAAAGATCCAGTTTCCAGTTGCTTGCTCTATGCTTGGTGTCTTGCATATATAAGGGGTCACATCAGGAGCACTCAATGTAGTCGATGAGGTTGGAGGAGGAGCACGTGAATCTGAAAGGGTTGTTAAGGTTCCTGGATGGTGTTGAAGTAAGAGGTGTAGGAACAAGTGTCACATCTCTTAGAGTTACAGAAGAAAGTGAGGAGTTAGGTAGGGAGAGATGAGTGGATAAGGGTGTCACAGTCAGAGTGGTCCCTACAGAAGATGTATGGAGAAGTTGTGACTATGAGGTCCCAATGCAGCTTGTGGAAGTGTGAAGAATAATAATGCTGGATGTAGAGGCTATTTGGGGTGAAAGCTGAGGACAGAGAGAACTCTTATTTCTGTTCTGTTTGGGGGTCGGGTGAGTGGGGAATTGGAGGAAGTGAGAGAGGGCTCCATTAACCACAGCAGAAGGGAAGCAATGCTTCCTGAAAAAAAGGATCATTTTGCATCACATTTTGAAAGCGAGTGTGGTGGTGATGGAGAATGCAGAAGGAGTGGCATTCTTACAAAAGACAGGGTAAGTGTAGTTGAGGGGGCCATGGAAATCAGTAGGTTTGTGGTAAATGTCATTGGATAGTTTTTCTCATGAAATGGATACAGAAATATCCAGAAAAAGGCTAGCAATTTCTCACAGGCATTAATGCAGTTGTTGATGGAGAAGGAGTTTGGGAGTGGTTCTGGAGAAGCTTTGGAGTAGTCACGGTTCATGTTACCAATGAATAAACAGGTGTATGCAACACCTTTGAATCGTAGAAAGTGAAAGGAGTGAAAAGAGATGATAACAGCTTTTTGACAAATAAATGAGAGCATTAATGGAGGGGATCTGTTTGGATCTTTGAAAAATAAAAAGAAATGGAAAACTTCCAGATCGGGCTAGAGGTGTGGATCTGATACCTATAGTGAAGATGAGGCAATGGGGTCAGGGAATGAGATTGTCAATATACTGAAGAACGTGTCCTGGATGTAGGTAGGAAGGGACTGGTCGAAGAGAAACGGTATAGAGTTCAGGTGTGAGGAGACTATGTTTGTGGGATAAG